>NW_020270928.1:0-9841 GCF_002803265.2 Melanaphis sacchari
CAGTTACGCATTGCGAGAAAAACGTCTTATGAGTGTTAAAGGTATTTAGAAAGAAATGAAATTTGCTCAACTTAGTTAAAAATTGGATATATATAAGTATATTATAATATAATTTTAATATACAGAATATATAATACACAGGTAATAATATCAGCGTTACAATTGATGGTATCAATATTAGTATGCTACGTCTGATAATACAGAATAGTATCTAGAGAGGCATGCATAGATAATGTGACGTCACGGTAGGATCCGATCAAAATTTTCCTGCGAGAGACACATTCGTTGGTAACTCTCGATTAAATAGATAAGAACAACCATCTCAAAGTATTATGGCGGGTGGTAGATCATTCACGGAAGCGTAAGTCCGAGGTTCGATACCGATCACTTATTTTGCATTTTTCCTTCATTTGTTGATTAACGTTGATAACAAAAATGATAAAGTGATGACTGATAAGTATATGCCGCGCAGAGCGTCGGGCAGGCGGCGGTGGTATACACTGGCGAGGTGAAGGTGAGGGTACGTCACATCGCAGCTGGCAGCGCGGCAGCTAAGGGCGAGGGTGAGGCGGAGATGAGAATGAGTGAGGTGGGTTTTACCGGCTATTAAGCTTATGATTATGAAGGTTAAATATCCATTTATAATTTATACATAACACTTTCTTGTGAACAATGTACTGGTGAAATATAAATTCTTAAATAGCTTATCAGATATTATGTAAACAAAATATTGTTACATAAAAAATATTTTAAATAAAAGTGATATTAATTTTTAATCTTTAATGTAGGATACCCATATCAATTCAAATTATCTTAATGAATATACAAAAAATCATCACTTTTAGTAAAAAGGAAATAATAACCTAAATTGTATAAAATTATGGAAAATACATAATCTAGGATATCTATCAACAGCATAGTTACCAATTTAGTCACTTCATAAATATTAAGAATATTGATAAAATAAATTGTCAAATAATTTTAATAAACCTAGTAATAATATTAAAAATGAAAATATTTCCAAATCGATTATTAGTCCGCGTTATTAAAAGCATACAATGTTTAATTATTATACATATTCTTAAGTATAGCCTATATATGTTTTGAATATATTTGATCATATAATATTCATAATACAATATAATTTCTTATTTTCATGAAACATTTTACATTTAATATGTATTCTAATGAAACATTTTAGGTACATGTTAAAATGTATAAGATGTATTTTAAATTACATAATCAACAAAGATCTATAAATATTAAACATTTCTATAAACCGATATCTCATATCAGTTTAAACACTATAATTTATGAAACAACTCCTTCCCAATTAACATAAACATATAGACATCGATATTGCAAGATAAAATACAATTTTTCATTGTTTTCCTTATACACTTTTTAATGGTAAAATATGTATCTGATTTCAGCTCTATCCGCTCAAATCGCAATAGTCTTAGCGTGGATACCATGTGGAAAATTCAAACGAAGCAGTAAATGCTAAAAAAACACGCATGAACATCGTCAATACCCGTGGTTTTGTTAAGACAGGCACATCGCTCTCAAATAAAATCAATTGGAATTTCATGAAAAATACAGATAATTTGACCAACTACAGTAGTTTTCTATTAACATCAAAAAGAGACTTAATACAATTACTCAAATCGCTTTCAACTAAACATCCAATTAAATATAATCTAAAATTGGAAGCTACATACAGTAGACCCCATGTTTTAAATAATTCTACAGAGAATATAGCATTTAAGACCTCAGCCAATGAAATTTTCATGGATACAGATATCGAAGCCAAGATTGATATAGATTTTGATAATCTTATGTCCGAGGAAGACGTCTATACTTCGAAAGGAAGTGGATTTACTTTACAATCAATAGATGGCTTGTTGTTGGGTGTATATAAATATACACCTATGGGTGGCTCGTCATATATTCCATTACCAAATGACATTAAAAATAAAAAAGCTGTAATTAACCAACAAAACAGTGATCAACAGTGTTTCAAGTGGGCAAAAAATATTGTATTGATTGATCTCTGGGTATATTTATTGTATCCAATCACCTGTGGGCTGTGTCAACCAAGATTACCTGTAGATCGTTGTAAGAATTATATCTAATTATGGTTTACGGTAGATAAACTATAAAATCAAAAAAAAAAAAAAAAAAAAAAAAAAAATTTTCTTTGAAAAAAAAAAAAAAAAAAAAAAAAAAAAAAAAAAAAAACGAAAATAATTTACTCTGAATAAGTTTACAATAAATATTTGATGATGAAAATAAAACTAATGAAATATACTAGTTTTAATGAAACTATGAGGTTTATGCAATTATTATATGCTTTTTAAGACATTTTGACTTATATAATAACTTTAATATTTTATATGTTTTCATTGAAATTGTATGATTGGCATTACTTCAACTAATAACTTATCTATAATGGCTACACACACATCCTTCACTATATTATGAACCGTAGAATGTCCCAAGCGAAAACTGAATGCAATGGTTTGAAATGAGTCACCAGTTGCTAAGAATCTAAAAATTAAATATATAATTTCACTTATAAATTGCTATTTTATATCGAACGGCGTGATTTTTTATAACGATTATTAATTGATAATATGAAATTCGCAAAATACGAAAAACAAAAAACGTTTTTTTTTAATCATTTTTTCAACCTAACCTCGCGTATAATGACATAATATACAACCGTTATAATTATTATATTTCATTATTTCATTAAAAAAATATATATTTTATATTTTATATTCTCAATGAAATGATGAATATATTGATTTTACAATGGTGAGTTTTTTTTGTTTTTTGTTTTTTGTGTATTATATTATTAAGTATTATACTATTACATTCACAGGGAAAATATGTAAAACTCGATGGATCTCACTCAGAGATCAACTTAGGAAGGCGATAAAAAAGAAAAAAAACAACAAGTGGACAAGCAGCTGACAAACAAAAAAAATGGAAGTATGAGGACTGCATGTCTTTTGTCATACCATTTTTAAAAAAACGAGAAACAAGGATTTTCCACTATTGTTAATATAAAATCAAATATACGAATGAAAATGGAGTTTATTGAAGAAGAAATGAGAGTATGTCTTTCAACTATTCGACCACAAATAAAAGATTTGTGTAAAAAAAAACAAACCCAAGTGTCATATTAGTTCCAATAATAAATAAATAAATAAGTTCCCTAATTTTAAATTAATATTGTAAATTAAATAATAAATACAAAATATAAATAATAATTAAAAATAAAAATAAATACAATGTAATAATTTGTTTATAAAATGTAATATGTATAATAGTATGCACCTACATCTTACTACTTTTGATTATAATTATGCACTAATAAATAAAACCGAAGTACTCTATAGTATAGAGTATAGACTATAGAGCATAGGGTGCCTCCGGATTTTTAGAAAATGTCCAAGGGTGCCGCGAGTCAAAAAAAAGGTTGGGAACCTCTGGTATAGGTAGTAGGTATACTAAAAAAGGATTTCGTACGATTCGTATTTTAAAGAGGGGCTAAAACCGAAACTTATTGCAAGTTCGAAAAATCTTTTTTTTCTGTTTTTATAGGATTGCTATAAGTCACCAAAAATTACTAACGGAAAATTGGTAGCAGCTGTCTAATGGTGATTGATGAAAACGGCTACAACTCGTTTGCACAAAAAAAAAAAAAACACAACACGATTGCGCACATATATTTTGGCTACCAATGACGAAAATCTCCAGTATTAGATTTCGTTTGCGCACACATTTTCCCTCTCACTTCCTCGCGAAGTTTCGAAAATATTAGAAATTTTTATGTCCATATTAAAGAGTTTATGTCGTCATCACACTAGTCGGTGTTTAGTAGTCACCTATACAGTCTATACTGAAAAATAACCACTAAAACTGTACTAAAAGTAATTTGGTACAGAAATTCCAAAATTATATAATTAAAAAAAACGAATAAAAAATTATAATGCTATCAAATATTTAATAATGTAAACTGCAGCAGTCCGTGACGATTTATATATGTGTGTGAATATGTTGTTGTGCCCAAACGAGTGATACGTTTTCAGGTAAACGACTGATTTTGTTGTAAGCAAGTGAGTCGTCGATTTTCAGGTAAAACATTTTAAATGAGCGCAAATTAGTTGTAGTGGATGAAAATTGTATCATGTGATCATTAAATAACAAAACACAAAGTTTCATTCCGGTCATTTTATTGATAACTATAAAAAAGTATCACCTATATATTTTATACGAATATTATATAAACGTATTCCAGTTTTCATTAAGTAATTAATATATAAATTAAAAATCATAATCTCCAGAATTCAGGCTACAATAATTATAACTAGCATATATTTTTTTTTTTTTGTATGGTGTAATTTGTTTTTGACAACAATTTTGATTATTTCAAAAACTGTGGTCTTAAATAAAATATGTATGCTTTAATCTTTGATCAGTGACACATATAAGAGGAATATTTCAAAGTGGTTTAATCTCTTAGCTTTCCCTTCGGAAATTTATGTCACTGTTGTATCTTCAACTATCATAATGGTTATCTGTAATGAATTGATTATACATAATATGTTATTAATTATGTAGTTTGATTTTAAGTAAAAAAAGATTTAAAAATAAAAATAAAAGGTGCTTTTAGAAATTTAATATCATTAAAAATCCAACCATAATTATTTTTACAAGCTAGACTAAAATTTACTTACAGATCTAGAGATTCACGCAATGACTCCAGAAGATTAAATTTCGGATCACACGGATTTCTGAAATTCATTTAATTATTTATTTCACAATTATTTTTCATTATTTTGTGCAAAATATATTGTTTTATATTGGTAGATTGAATGTTATATTTTAGTATATACAATTATTGTTCTATTCACCAAATTATAATTCTATATTTTACTTAACACTAAACAGTGGGTAAAATAATAAGTAGGTACTACAATACTAGAGTAATAATTTACACTGATTAAGATTATTTCACATTTGAAAAAAATATGTATCATTACTGGACACTTTTTAAATAGTGTACAAAATATAAATGTTTGAAAATACGGCTCTAAAGTATATTTAATAAAATCAAAAATCAGAAACGAAATAAATTGCTTGTTAAATTACGTTTTAAAATGTATATACTTGATTATTTCAAATAGTATAAAGTGTTGAAATAATCGTGTAAACGTATTCTATGAAATGTTATTAATATTATGTGTTATATTGTATTTATACCTCTTCAGGTTTTTTTTTATTCGATTTAATGTGTAGCTGCGGTATTCTTTCTTCTTGTTTTTGTCGTCGTCAGTTGTAAAGTAATGATATTTGGGGTACTGGAGAATTAGGGTTTTTGTATAACTGGAATTATAGCCGGTTTTTCGCTTAGTTCTTTTTTATTGGTTTGTCTCTGCTTATGCTTTATTGGTATGAATTTGATGGATCGGATGGGTTGTGGAGTAATAATTGTTATTTGGTTATGATCGGATAATTATTTGATTTTTAGCTTTTATATCAAATTTTTTATTTCGTTGGGTGATGTATATTTGATAGAAAATAATATTGATAATGGGCTACTTGGGAATTTTGTGATCTCATTAAAGTGACTTGGTTCAGGAGTTATATCGTGATGAGGTGTGAATTTTTCGAATAGATGACTCCCTAAAGTGTTGGCTTGGTTATTGAATTTACTAGTAGTTGGTTGTTTTTCTTATAATCCTGCAGAGAATAAAATATTTTACAAGATTATACAAGATTATTGAGACTATTATTATTTAAAATAAAATATGAAAATATTGCCTAACTTTCTCAATGCACACAGCAACAGCACAAGCGCGACACCATTCGCTTGAAACGTCGCCATGCAGTGGCAAATCGCCCTCTGCATGGCTTCTTCTTGTAATCTGTTGCTGTGTGCGGCTCACCTGCCAGGTGAATTTCCGCACATTCCTCCTTTGCCGGGTTGTTGCCATCCACGATTTCCCCGTTACCCACATTGACATCGAAAGTGCCATCGACGGTAGAATCGTCAATAGCATTGACAGTGCTATCGACGGTGGCATTGACGGTAGAATTGACAGTAGGATCGATAGTGCCATGGACGCTATCGACGGTGGCATTGACGGTGGAATTTACAGTAGTATTGACGGTGCTATCGACGGTGGTATTGACGGTAGGATCGATAGTGCCATGGACGCTATCGACGGTGGTATTGACGGAAGAATTGACGGCAGGATCGATAGTGCCATGGACGCTATCGACGGTGGCTTGGACCGTGGAATTGACAGTAGCATCGGCATTGCCGCGGACGGCGGCATTGGCAGTGGCGTCGAAGATAGCGTCGAAAGAGTTATCGAAGATGGCACTGAGAGTAGCATCGATTATGATTTCGATGGTAGCATCGATGGTGGCATTGATGATGGCTTCAGTTTTGCGATTGACGCTATCGACAATCGCATAACCGGCTTCGTCAGCAATGATGATGGGTTGTTGGTCATTCTCCATCTTCACCGCCGGTGGAGTGAGTTCGCGCTCTGCAGTAAATTGCGTTTCAGACTCTGGTGGTGGCGTTAGATTTGATTCCAAAATGGTAATCATATAACTTTCTATTGAAGTGTCGTCTTCATCACTGCTACTGTCGAATAGTTCGACAGAAAAATTGTCGTTTTCGGTGTTTGCCATCGCGTTGAGATTATTTTAATCTAGTTAAACGAACAAGAATCGTAGATCTCTGTACCATAAGATTTATAAAAACGATATTTTGAATATCTCCCAGGTGACGAATATAACGTCATTTTTATTACTAGCCAGCGAGTGCCCACGTTTATCATTTCAATCGGCCAGCATTAGAATTTCGCGGACCTTTTTATATATTTCAAACACTTTTATTATAGACTATAATAAAAGTGTTTATAGTGGTGTATTGCAACAAATGTATGGGTACGCACCAAAGTTGAATAGGTGTATTTTAAAACATTTTCTCGCTTCTGTTCGAAATATTTCAATGCTTATAATGTTATGCCTTATTACAAAACACTTCCTCTTCTACTCTATAGGTACAATATACATGATTCAACATATATAAAAACTTGTAACTAGCACATTTTGAAATTTAATTTTGCACTATTTTATATTATAAATTTGTTTACTTTATCCAACAAATATTTGCATGATTGTGACTTATGTTAAACTGAAATTGTGATTTTAGTGATGAACATAATACAAACATGTAGATTTGGTTTGAATGAGTAGTATTTCTGACAGTTTAAAATTTAGTGGAATACCCACTTTGGACGTATACATTTTAAACTTCTATAATATTGATGTTAATATTTAATCTTGTATTTACACTAAACAGTATACAGGCTCGGCAGTTTCTGAATTCCGAACTTCATACGTCGAGGCTATTTTTGACAGTGTAATAAGTACATAATAAAATAATAATTGTATATTATTATTATTATTTATTTATACCGTGATATTAATTATGACTGCCGATGATAACTAAAGTTTGCGTACACTATTAATGCATGCATTTTCAGCTTTAGATACATGCATAGATCCAAAATAAGGATTCTGGCATACGTCGTATATCTGTGTATATCCACACCACTGATTATACACAGGTAATGATTACCTGCTTAGTCGCCATTTATTGGAGTTGGTTTGAGAATAGAGCATTTGAGTCTATTAACTAAGAAAATGTATTGTAATGAAACACCAATTTGTCCACGGGTTAATACGTTCATTATAACGTATTTTAAATATATGAAAACATATGACACAATAATGTCGTTTTTCGATGCTAGGAGCCAGATAATATATTCAAAGGCTATAGAATCCAACGAAGAGTAACAGACAACTTCACCGAGATAATATAAAACTGATGAAGGAGAAATCCATAAAATCGGGCTTTGGCCATTTCGGGTCCCGTGATCCAGTTACAGACAAACAAACTATTTAGTTAATGAAAAGGAAAACTCAAATCGTAAATTCCACACATTTTCAACCCACATTTCCATTTTAAAATATATGTACAAAGGGACATCGTACTGCAAGCGTAGGTACTTGAATCTGAAGGTGGTAGGTACTGATGATTGTTGAACTTGTAGTTTTGCAATATTATTAATTAATGGTCACCAACCTTAATTTGCGGTCATTCCATATTCATACTTGAATTAATATTGTTTGTTTGAGCAGTTTAAGAGCTTCTTCTAATTGACGTTCTGATATAATGTTCAAGTTTATTTTCAATACCTTCAGGATAATATCCGCGAATATAAGAAATTGGATTCAATTAGTTTAGCAGCTAAATGTTCCTTCCATAGCTAGTTCTTTATTCAGTTTGTTAATTTCAATGATTTATCCGAATTATTTCCATAACCATTTGTTCCTTAGTATGATCAGTTCATCATCTGGCTCAGATACATCATCATCTCATCTATGTCTTCAGTAGCAGTAACAGTCATCTCCACTTCTACTCAGTTCGATTATGATCATCCTATATAGGTAGAAGAAACATTACTTAAATTTTTAAATATCAACTATTTTTAAATAACATACTATAATTGAGTCAATCTTGTGTTTTATATTGTTAAATTTCTTCTAAATTATTGCACTTAGTGCATTTTCAAAATCTAATTTAATTCTTCAAGATTTTTCATTGTATCACGTCCAGTTTTAGCCTATTACAAAAAGTATTAATAATTCAAAATCTATGAAAAGTATTAAATATTTACTAATAATGCTATCATGTTTAATGATGCACTTTGAAATACGTATTCACTCAATACTTGACCTAGCACGAACCTTTCTTGTAAATCCTTATTAGTTTTTGCAATGTGTAATATGTCTGGAGGACAACTGACAAACATTAGTTTTATTGCAACTATTTTTAATTTCAAATCATGATTCTAAATAAAAAGTATGATCTGAAATGAAAATGAAAATAGAATTTTGTATTATTATTGATTAAAATATTAAAATATATTTCATCTGTTATCGCATTATCCGATATCGCAGCAACATCCAATTGACTGCTACTTACTGTTTATATATAGTCGTTTTGTCGGTAGAGACAATTTTTAGGTTACCAACTTATCAGATCTATGTGATCAATCTTATATACAAAAATAATTTTCATTGTTTAAGTATAAATTATCTGAAAATGTCTGGCAATAAAATTGTCAGTATGTGAATTGTGGCAAGTCGAGGAATTTGTTTCTATTCTACGACTTTATCGTTTAAACGACGAAAGAAGAGAAGTTTGATTGATAAATTGCAATAAATAATTAATTTTTATAATGTTAAAGAAAATGTTGTGCTAAGTAAGTAATTTATTGGTATTTTATTTTAAATGTTATCCCTTAAAGTAAATAATATAAATAATTTGAATGAAAATAAAATTAATAATTTTTATTTAATAAATAAATAAATTTAATATTTTATTAACTAACTTTAAAGTTGAAATAATGTAAAATTTATAATTTTGATTTATCTGATAGTTTAAATTGTCTTGAAAATATAAGATTATAAATAGCAAAATATTATTTCTTCTAATTCCAAAAGTATAATGTTATTTATTTATTGATTTATCTTCACAGGAAACAGAAGTCTATTTTCGATTAAACTAAAACTGCATAATAGGTAGGTACATTTATACATCCATTTCACCTGAAAGTTTACAAATTTTTAATAAAACTGTTTAACTAACACTATTCCCTATAATTAATAATATAAACTATATTATTCAAACTTAAATGAAAATAAACGATTAAAATATTCTGAAATACTGATTTGAGTATAG
>NW_020270929.1:0-29047 GCF_002803265.2 Melanaphis sacchari
TCAGAGAGAGAGAGATATTTGGTTCAGTTTTAAAATTGGCAAAAAAAGGCATGTTCTTTTATACACATAAACAGGATGATCTATAATTTGAAATTAAGAATTGGTCAGATTATAGATCATTTCTGTAGGAAATGCAATCGCAATGGTAGTATGTTAATTGGTAATCATGTAAATACATATATACATATATTTTTTAGTCGTTAGTGGTTCAATCTGTATAGTGTATTATCTATATACATTTGAATAAACAAACAAATTATCTCTTTGGAATATTATAATATATACCTAATACGTCTTATTTATTTAATTTTTCAAAGCGTTTCTCATTTTAATTTATTGAATAAATTGTGTGGATGTTAAGTTGCAGCTTATCCGTATATCTATTTATACATACGGCATATACTAGATTAGATGTACAATATAATATTCTAATTTCTAACTATGTTCATTAATATACCCACTTTTGCTTAAATCTATGATTAATTTGATTAGCATAAAATAAAAAATTTTAACAAGAGATTCAATTATACAACGCAATTACATACAAAAATGTATTACCAAAGATAAATTATATTCATACATCTTAAATTAAAGTGATTATTATAAAATTATAATATATACTCCCATAATCACGTACTTTCAATCTATAATAAAATAAAATACTATACTTAAATCCATACAGTCAATATTTATTTATTTAAATTTAGTAGCTAATTATTTATAAATTTTAATGATATTGATTATTAACTACAACATGGTAAATTTTATCTACTTAACGCGATTAATAAAGGATACTTTACTATGTACTACAGTAGAAGCCGCTTATTAGAAACACTTTAGAACCAAGATGAAAGTATATGTGTTAATTAATAATTAACCGATCGTTTTTAATATGCAATTAATTTTATTTATACTATGAATATATATATATTTAATACGTACGTATTTGAAAGAATATATAATAAACTATGTATGTATAATTTAAAAAATAAATGTATTTATTTTATTAAATTATTTAAATATGTATATATGTATCTTAAGTATTCAGTAATATACCTACAGCCATATTATATTGAATATTTAATAAGGTATAGAATAAATATTACTGATATATTATATAGGTATTATGCTTCTTAGGTACTATGCTAAAAAAATAAATCAATTTTTATAAATATTATTGTTATTTTGTTTTAGAAGACACCGATCTCAAAGCGCCCATACACAACAAAGCATGGCTTATTCGCTTTCTTCGTCCAACAAAATACTATCCAGAAAGCGCATACAAGCTGGTAATAACTATAGGTCATTGGACTCGAATACCTATTATTATATTGTATATTTTATCATTTATAATGTAATAAACAAATAAATTTCCTTGTTAGATCAAACAATACTACCAATTCAAAGTGAAACACTCAAATATATACAATGGCCTTTCGCCCAAGACTGAAAAAAATATTTTCGATCACGATATACTACATGTTTTACCAAAACGCGATCAAGGCGGACGTAGAATTTTAGTTATTGAATTAGGAAGTAAGTTACTTATTGTTGATAATTCACCTAGATAAGTTAATATAAACCATTCAATTTAATTATTGATTAACCGTTATAACTTCTAAAATGTAGCTTATAAAAAAAATACTTTTTTTGTTTAATCCATGAAACTATAATATTACTTGTGTAATATAGTGCATTAAAAGATGAAAGAAAAATTTATAATAAAAACAATGAATGTGGAGGTTTTATAATTATAAAGACGCTTTTAAGCAGAAAAAAATTTTCAATATTAAACCTTACGGGTGGTTACGTGTTCTAAAAATTAAATATAGTAGGTACTTTGAACTAAAAAATGAATACAATTTTTTTCTCTAAATTATCGAAGAAAGAGGAGAGTTTACAGAAGGGTATATTTAAACAACATTTGCAGTTTCAATAAAATCATAATTGTTTTTTGTTTATAAATATTTTAAATTTTAAAATTATTTTATTATTTTTTTGATAAGCGTTGTTGACATATAGATTTTTTTTTGTAATAAACTTTTTTCATGATCAAATCTTGAAAATATAAAATTAGATTTTTCATAAAATGTTCTTACAGCAATTAAAAAGTATTTAAAATACATGGGTATTTTTATATAGAATATTCTCAAAAAAAAAAGGCTCAAAATTGTTTTTCATCTACAACGATTTATCGTTGTACCTACATTAAAATATGATACATCCTTTATAGTGATCTATTCAATGATGGTTCATTTGAATCTATATTAAATAAGTTCTTCGCTTTTATTATTTCAAATATTTAAATAAATCTGAAAATATTCTTATTTAAATTATCGATACAAGTTAAAATTGCAACAAAAAAAAGTTATTATTACGTTGAATCAATTAATATTTAATATTTTTATTGATATGTACTTATTTGTATGGTTTTCCAGAAAAATGGAAGCACAAGAAGTGCTCGCTGGACGAAGTATACAAAGGTGCTGTGATATTCCTCGAAGCAGCTATAATGGAACCAGCCACCCAAGTAGCTGGAGCCCAAGTAGTTTTCGACATGGACGGTCTATCGTTGCAACAGACTTGGCAATTTAGCCCGCCGTTCGCCAAGCGAATTGTCGACTGGCTTCAAGTATGAATCATGAAATCTAAATTACATACGTTTATAAACACACAAAAATAATAAAATTAAAATAATAATTTACTTTGAAAAAAAAAAATTTAATAGATAAGTAAAAACCATAGCTTATGGTGCTATAAGTATTGGTTAAGAATGAAAAAAACAGAGAATTTTGTTAATAGTTTTTCTAATAGTTTTTATTAATATGTGGTATAATATATTTATGTAATTATATTAGCTGACCCGGCAAACTTTGTTTTGCCTTATAAATAGTAAGATCATCACTTTGTAATTAAAATCAATTCCTTGTCCAATCTCCACTTTTGTATGAGCATAGTATTTAATATCGGACCCATACTCGAATTCTAGACGAAGGAATTTAATGTAAATACTCGATATACTTGTTGACGTTTCAGTCATTTGCTCTACGTGTGTCAACTACGAATTGATGTGCTTCTAAACGTCTTTGTTGATTTTATTCTGTTCCGTTGTGACACGAGTTTTATATATTATTAGAGAGATAATACGTATAATATTTAGTATAATACTTAGTTAATAATTAAACATTATAAAGCAAGCCCAATCAAGGTAGGTATTTAAATATTAAAAATATTTTAAGGTAGGTGTATTATAGAAGTGTTAAATGCTTAATTTTTAAAATTGATAAGTAAGAAAAATATATAAATATTAAAATCAATACTTAATTATAAATTATAAATAATAATTTCTATAATAAATAAGAACAGTTAACAATATTATTTTCGAAAATTCTTGTCATAATATATGTAATTTATGTTTAATTATAGAACAATTATTTTATCATAGGAAAAAATCAAAAATAGTTAATATTATAGTGTGTATAAAGTATGATATTTATGTATAAGATGTAACAAAATGTAACATAAGTTTTGATTTTGATTTTTACAAATTTTTTTGAGAATAATATTGATAATGTTTTATATCGTCTATATTCGAGTGTGATGGGGCGTGCGTATTTTTACAAAAATATACTATATCACTACTACCTATGCATGCTAAAAATAATATTGTTACTATATGTATATGTCGTTTTCAGGACGCTGTTCCGGCGCGAATCAAAGGAATACACATCGTCAACCAACCGGTGCTGTTTAATGTTGTCTTCAACTTCTTCAAACCATTCCTGAGAGAAAAACTGCGATCAAGAGTGAGTTCACATATTTTAATACATGGGGAAGGGGGATAACAGTTAGGATAAGGAGTTTTCAAGTTCTTACATACCTCAATCACTTAATATCTAAACAGATAGTCTTATGTCTATATATCATATATTGCAGCCATATTGGTGAATGGAGGAAAGACGAGAGCCGAGACACGAAAGTTGAACTAAAATCACGATAAGACAGTCAATATTTAATAATACTACTTATATAATATTTCTGATCATTCAATTATACATAAATATTACTTATAATATGTATTAAATAAATATAGGGTCCACGATATTTCCTCATTTTATTTTTATCTTGTAAGATTTGAGGGGAGACTCTATTTTCAATTTTAGAGTGGTGTGAGTATTTTCCATTCTTTATATTGTTTTTTTACAGATAATTTTAATAATTTTCAAGCGTTTATTTAAAATTGTATGTAGGCGATAAGATCTAAGATATAAAATACTAAAGAACTGAGAATGTAATTTTTAAATTTTCTTTTCTTTTTCATATTTTGATAGTGAGTTATAAATTTATATAATTCATAGTTTTCTATAGTTATCATGATTTATAGCATTTAGGAACTTTTGTCTTAAGTTTGTATTCCATGTGGTTTAAATTTTTACAAAAAACGAGACCCACGCCATACATAAATTGTCTTTTTATAATTTGTTCTTCATAAATTTATGGTATAAAAATATACTATTGTTATATGTAATGTTCTCTTGGTAATTGATTATATGTCAAATAGTAGAAATTTGTTTGACATAAAAACAAAAATATAAAATTTAAAACACATGTTGGTAGTTTCATTTCATTTCTGATGGACCAAAAGAGGTATTTTACAAAAAATTAATGCAAATACATAATAACTGATGTACCTAGAGTGATTGTTTTGCAAACTTTTTGCGCAACAGTATGTATATTATAATAAGTAAAAATAATTATTATTAAATGGTTACAGATCGTTTTCCACGGTAACGACCGACAGTCTCTGCACAAACATTTATACCAGCCGTGTCTACCGGAATGCTACGGTGGTACATTGGACGTCCCTTGTATTACTGGACCTCAGTGGTACGATCTACTGATAACAGTAGAAAAAGAATTTGACGGTACGTATAAAACGACAATGTTTTTTTTTTCTTCATTTCCAATATAAAATTTCTACCTGTGGGACACAGTATATTAGTACGTTGTATATGCGATGATATTTTTACAAAAAAATATTCAAATAAATACTTACGTGTATTATAATATAATGATGAAATTTTGTTGAAGAGGATCAAGTCCATAATCGCGAAACAATTTATGTAATATCTTTCCGACATCTAGATATACATTATATACGAATTGTACATGTCTCACAATTCTCTCCTAAATTCCTAAATACATAAAAATGTTTAAGGGACTATAATATCTTTGCTGCAGTAAAGGCAAATATCATATTTTTATGATATAAATAATTTTCCAACAATGTTCTTGTTTGACATTAGCCTTCTTACGCTAAGCTAAGATATATCTATGTAGACTACGTGTATGTTATTAATTTATTTGGACTAAATGATTTAAGGTTTCTAAATTGGATATAAACAAAGTGTTATTAACGTTTGTAATTATTATTTTGCAGTTTTAAACAAGTACGGTTATGGAAAATGATTCCAGCGAACTGCAATATCAGCAAAGGCAAAATGAAGGAGCCTTCCACGTGTCTTTGATAATTAAAAAAAAAAAAAATATATATATTTTGGTGTATGTCGATCATTTTTATAAAAAAAACCATATTTTTATTATATCAAACAAATAAATTATTATCATTTTAAGTTTATTTTTATCTTTAACTTTTATGCTAATAATTTTCAACGTATTAGAATTATAAAGTAACCATAAGTTTAATTGTAGAGGTGGTTAAACAATATACCAACTCGTATACCATACTGTTATAAATTATTTATTCTTTAGTTACACTATTGTATTTATTTATTAACAACAATTCTACTTTTTTAGTACCCATTCACTTGTTATACCTATTATTATTGTTTTATTCAATTTTATAAGAGGAAATCGTAAATATAATGTATGCATAAATAATATAAATATGATTCGTATTTAACAATGTTATTTTTTTATATTTTAAAATAATTTTATTCACCGTGTGGTCTTAAGAATTCTTCTTTTATTAAATGGTAATTTCTAAAAACAAGTGTACTACGTATTATATTAACTTTAATCGTAGTATATTAGACTAAATATATATTATATATATATATAGTTATTAGGCATAGTATTATGCTATAAATTATAAAAGTATAACATAATACAATAATTAATATGTATGATCATTGATCTTATATTTTGAGCAGAGTGATAATTGTATTGATTTTTCAATGTGTGTGTGTGTGTGTGTGTGTGTGTGTGTGTGTGTGTGTGAGAGAGAGAGAGAGTATGATATGAATATAGTTGAAATAATGTTTCGATCTCTAATTTTAAGGAAGGTTTCTGATAAAAAATAGGATCTAGTTAGTAGTTAAAGTACTTACTTATTTTTTTTTTTTATGTAACTCATAAACGAATAAGTGTTGATACTTGAAAATTTAAATTCACAAAAAGTGTTTATATATTATCATTTTCTATACATGACAATTTTAAAAATATTTTGATTTTTTTCAAGCTATTTATAAACTATATATTAATGTTCTATAGGAAAAATATATTCCTGGATAAGAACACTTGAAAATTGAACACACAAGGTTTTATTTATTTATCTGTTAAAACATATCAAAAATAGTAAAAATACGCGATTATAACATTTTATTATAAGCATTTAAATTTAAAATGTTTACAAAATTCGTTAAAATACTACATCTATATACATTATAAATAATATACAGAATGTTTGATATTTGATATAAATTGTAGAAATGGTAATAATAATAGAACGCATCCGCCGTGAGGGTAATATGATAAATACCTCAAGTACCTTAATATACCACTAACAGTAATCATTGGTAGGTTACTCAACACTTTCATACTGACTACATACGTACCTAAAATAGAATATTATAATTTATATTATAAACCAGAATAATTTTGACGACGAGACCACTTATTTTATGTTTATTGTTTATATTATATGAAAATTAAATAGGCATGTACAGAGCCGTATTTACTTTAAGCCTTAAGGCTAAGGGCACAAGCCTTAGGGTCTCAGGTTGACGGAGGCTCCGAAAAATATCATTTACATTTTTACATTGTTACTTATTTGGATGATCTTTTTCAACTAAATATTTCACTCTCAGGTTTAAATATTAAGGTATAATTTTAAATTATATTACGTTAAATTACGTACGATTATGTTACAAAAAAGACTAACTAATTTGTCAATCACGTGCATATAAATCAATATTCTTTTAAGTTATATGACACAATCGAAGATTTTTCAAATCAAAAATCCCCCAAAAAAACCTTTAAAATTGATGCAAGTTCAATTTGGTATGTATTTCTAATTAAAATTGTTTTACAAATTATTATAGTTTAAATTGTATTAAAAAGTATATTTTAATTAATAATAAAACTGTTACACAACTGCAACGGGCTACATAATAATTGTATTATGATTTTATTATAAAAATAAAAATAATAGGTAAATATTCTTAGGAAATTTTTTAATTTGTAATTGCAAGTTGACTTCATTTTTTCTTAATCATATTTAAATTTTAAGATCCAAAAAATTAAGATTTTACAGTTCATAAGAGTTTATGTTAGTAACAAATAATGTAGAATAAAAAATAATAACTGTAGAGCAAAAAAGATAGAGTTTTTTAGTATGTTAATGTTTCAAAAGAATAAAGTTATTAAGCAAGTTATTTAAAGTAAATTTAGGTATTTTCATTGGCATTTATTATATAGTTAACTACAATAAGTATTATAGAATAAAATTTTCAAAATATTTTAACTGTTTTTGAGCTTTTTGTGTGCAAATGAAAAATTTTCAATTTTTTCCCCATAATTGTTGATAAAAAAATTATTCATGGTCTCAAAGTTCTTGAAAATTTAATAAAAAATTCCACATTAGTTATTCTTATATCTGTATAAAAATATTTAATATACATATATAGGCAGAACTTTTTTTATATGCATTTGAAGTTAGAATTTTAACAAAATTTGTCAAAGTCGCAAAAAATTGAAAATTATTTTGTAGTTCATAAAAATTTTTCTATTTGTAAGTTTGGAAAAATGTACCTAATACAAGATTCTTCACAAGTATCTATTTCATACTAAAACCATAAAATATACAAAGTATTTAATGAAAATTATTTTTTACAGTCATCTTAAGTTTAAATTTAGACGAAGTTACTTATTTAAAGAACAATAACAATATTAATTATTTTCTTATAATTTAATTTATTTTTCAATGTTGAGTTATATAAGTGATATAAATACTTATATTTGATAAATATATATTTTTATAATAATTAAATACTTATAAATTATAATATAACAAATGCAATATTTTCAGGATAACATTTTATCAATCTACTGTAATAAGTACTAAGAGTAAAATAAATGACTTTAATAGTTAGATCAAAAATCCTAACACGAAGTATAATATCTAAGTGATATAGGCCGAAAGATCATTTATGCCCAACATAATTTTTTTTATACAACGCGTATCATTGAATTCAAATTTACCACATCTATAATAGTGATCAACTTACTCGCCTACCATTTTTTTACTAACTTTTATGGTATTTTTGTAAGAAATAAAAAAAGGAAATGTTGTAGTATATAAAAAAACATTTTTATTTGGATTGAAATAGACAATTAATCCTGTCACTGAAGGACTGAAGTAGGTCACACATTATAATAATATTATGCAAGCATAAAGCAAGCGTTATTTAATATTTATTATTTTACCTGTCGAAAACGCGTTTAAACACAGGCGCATAGTTATATACATTTATATGCTGGAATGCCGTCGATCAGGTCATGTTATATATAATATTACATACCTAATTGAGTTAATCGATATTGCATCGGCGTAGTCGAATTTCATATCTGCAAATTACTGTAATGTAGACTATAGTTATTTTAATGATTTAAATTATAATTTGTATTACCAAAATTGTTTCAACTTATGTTTCTGTATATTTTTATAAAATATAGAATGCGATTTATTAAACATTTTTAGTCCGGCTTTTCATTTTCAATATATATATTTTTTTTTTTTATCACAATAAATGTCAACAAAAAATATTTTATTTCTGGTCAAAACAATTATAAATTTGTACCTAGATCCCACATAAGCTGTTCTTATTGATAGCTGTACAAAAATATTTAATTTATATAGGCACAGTCTATTTTTATAGACATATAAAGTTCATAGTTAGACAACATTTATCAGTATCACGAAAATTTGTAATTTATTGTTACAAGTTATAATTATTTTTGTATTTTAGTATTATATATAGTTAGGTAGGTATTCATTATTCGATTGACAATCAAAATATTTTAAAAATCTTCATTAGATAACAGATATTTTTCTTACTATTAAGTTTGATAACAAGTCAATTCGCTCTAATATTAAAGTTAACAATATACGAAATCGATTTTACTAAAAGCCAATTTAATATGTTGTATTGTTGAACGTTGCACGTTTGTAAGATGGAAACATATGTCAACAGTCACGCATAATTATTATCTTTGAGTAAACACTGAAAATATACATATAGTTATATGACAGAATATACGATGAAATTTATACGTACTATAACTAAATTTTTAAACTAATTTTATCCGTTTATTTGTTTTCCTATTTACTTAATTTAAATGTATTTAGGTAAACAAAAAGCTATATATATACGAAGTATAATTTTTGAAATGAAGAATCAGAAAATGTAATCGTTGGAGTAGACCAACTCACATACTGTACATTGTACAATGTTGTACATTACTATTGACTACTGTTAAGCTGTTGTATTATGGTAGTAAGCTAGTTGATTTGTACTTTACATGGAATGCTCCTGTAACAATAATATATATTATTGTTACATGACACCTATGTATGTGTCAATTCCGTAGTAGGCAATAGTGGGATATTTATGCTGAGATAAACATTGTTAATGATTGTGAGGCTTGTGGCCAATACGCACCGTTTATCGAAAGAGCAGTTCGAGACTGACCAGCAATAAACACGAACTCACCAAAAAACATGAACTCACCAACACCGGGATTGTTTACCACCATCTACATTTTGTTAAGTACAAACCAAAAATATATTTTGAACAGAGATTTATAAACCAAACGTGTTTTATTTATTGATAAGATCCCACATACCGTGTTCTAACCCCCCAGCTACGGAAAATTTATCTATAAGGACCAGAAAACCTTCCCTGGATAACTAATATAGTAACTAGGTTCCCCAGCCACGTTACACTCCAAAAATTGAATACTTTAATCATAGTAGCAAAACGAACTAAAATGTAGAATTTAATTTTTCAATAATCATATTATCCTGCTGTATGTTTATAATTGTGATCAGAATGGGTGGGCGCCCTCTAATAAAAACTTATGTACAGACAACTCTCGAAATTCAAAGTTTGCGGAACTTTTGAAAAATTTCAAAATTACCAAGAGTTTGAAATATTGAGAGAGCGAAAAAAAATCCGAATTACTGAGAGTAAAGAAAAAAAAATAGTGTTTTTATTATTGAACATACAAAATTATTAAATATTTCAGAAAATAGACGGTAATACAGTTCTTTGTTGTTTTTAAAATGCAAATTAAACTATGTTTTTTATTATATCTAGGTACTATATAAATTAAATTATTATAATTTATTATTAACAGACGACGATTAAGAAATAAAATGCTTACGATAGAAATCTTATGATAATAATTCTATAGTTATCGAAAATAATTAGCTAAATTTCTACACGATTGTATACCAAGTAAATTATCAACGAAAAAGGTTGTAAGAAATACGTCTGGTGAATATATTTTGAACGGATGAAACTTCGAATCGTTACGTTTTAGTGAACAGTTTTCCTAAAATTAAATTTCGAATTACTGAGTGTAGGTACTTAAATGTATGGTTTTTATTCGAATTACCGCGAGATTTTCAAGAAAACGAGCATTTACTTTAAATTACCGAAAGTTTCGAATTATCGAGTCAACTGTATATATATAACTGTAAACACTATATAGTAGATATAACTGTATACGTGATACATATGAGACTTTTTCAGATGTATTATAATAGTGCTAGTGGTGCAATTAAATACGTTTTAATAATGGGGAAGAATACACAATTTTTTACTGATTTTTTTGTAATTATTTAGACATACATAAACTTGCTTACAAAAACATATTTGTATTAAGTATTTTAATGAATTAAAATCAACTCAACTTATACGTTTTTATTTTTTTATTTTTATTCTGTCACTTTTTAACGCAATTTGCTATTGAAAACAATGCATGGTAAAGCTTCAAACTTATGATCAAATGTTCGGACGTAATAGCTTGTTTTTACTTATTATCTGTTTGGGAACGCAGTTGTACTCAACTAAGTAGTTACAGAATAAGTTACAGAATCGAAATAATGTTTCAATCGGAATTTGAAACCGCGACGAATTTTATTCACGTAGATGCCTATCTGAATCATTTGAGTAATTTGAAATTACAATTAAATAACCATTATTAAAACTTTAGCTTAATGTAGTTTTTAATTAGTTTTTAAATGATCTAGTTCGTGTAAGTACTGCAAGTGTACTCCAGTATCGAGAGTACAGTACTTATTTACATACTTAGTTATTCATGTCCTATAGGCTATAATATTATATATTGCAACAACCGTCAACTAACAATCAGTGTTGTAACGTTTTAACAATTATAACTTTAGATTAAAATATAAATTAATTACCTGGTTGATATTTTTGAAATATTTAGTTACTTGAATTAAAATTATTTGTGTATAATAACACGTGATCCTCGGTTAACGGGTGAACAACAGCTGAAAGTTCAACTGGTGAAGAACTATTTAGTATTTGCTACACGCTTTAAAAATGTTAGAATGGCTTCCGTTAAAATATTGTTCGACATAAAATTCGATTAGGTTTCGAAATCCCTAATAAATAACCTTCGAATTGTTGTCATTAGTTTTCGTTCTGAACTAGGATGCGCGTGAACACTGTGAACATGAAAGAGTCATACAGAACATGAATGACAATAATAAAATTATGAATAAATTTTGAACAGTGTTATCAATATCGTATGATTGTGATGACGGATAAGTCGTAAGTCAGTTACTGTCTTCCTGGCGACCGCCATAAACCACACAATCAATCCATAGTAATCGTCACCGCAAGGTCGGCTTGAGCAGCAGTCGTGCGGGCACACGCGTAAGCGCGCCTTGAACGAAAACTACCAACTCAATGCGACTCACGGCCCAATAAAATGGACGTACGCGTTTCCGAACCACCTCGCCACACCGCACCGCCAACAAGCGACACAATAATAATAATAATTATTGCTCTGCGAGTTGCACCGCCGCCGCCAAGCTCGTGACAGCACATAATTATTATTATTATTATTATTATTATTGTTATCATTATCATTATGTTCTAAATGTTCGTGATAACTGATAACCTGTTAGCATTGGCGGTGAAAGCTAAACACGGCCTCTAAGATGTGAAATATAGTTATAGTAAAACGCACGAACGCGAGACCGAGTTTCGAGGAATGCGCGACTCGCATAGCATTTCGAGTCCGAGTAGCGGTGGCGTGGAGGTAGAAGAGCCGTTTCTCGCGCCCGTTTCACCGCCGACGGTCCGTCGTCATCGATCCTCGTCAACGCCGGCACGAACGATCGTCGCTGCCGATCAGGTCTTACCGCGGTACGTTTACGTCTCGCAACACAAACACGTGTTGGCTGGCTAGCCCGAGGCCGCCGTTTCGCCGTTTATTTACTGTTGTCCTATTGTTCGTCTCGTGTCCCCACAGCGATGGCCGTCGACTACTTGTTCGATCCACGCACGCTGGCCGCCGCCACTGCCGCCGACGACGCGACAGGAGACAACCGACTGTCGGTTGACGACGTTGGCTGCAAATACCGGCTGAGACCCCTGTGCTTGACCGACTTCGGACGCGGTACACGACTAGTGTTTTCTAGTTCAATACGTTCTCCTTTTTAAGCGTACTTATTTTTTTTCTTCGTTCTGTCGTAGGATACTTGGACCTGTTGTCTGAACTGACTGTGACAGGAAACGTCACTCAGCAGATGTATTCGAGTTAGTGTGATTGTTGTATGCTCTTCCTACACTATTAGCTTATGACATTTCATTGTGTTTTTTTTTTTTTTTCTAGACACTTTTGATATGATGAAGAAAAACAGTGGTACATATTACATAATCGTTGTTGAAGATACTGAGGAAAACTGCATTGTGGCGTCTGGTTCGCTAACTATTGAAAAAAAGTTCATACACTCATGTGGACAAGTTAGACATAATTGTTGTATCTGACTTGTGAGATACATTATTAATCTATGCATTTAAATTGCAGCGCGGTAGAATTGAAGACATTGTTGTCAACTCTAAATGCAGAGGACAACGTTTTGGAAAAATGTAAGCAGTCTTAACAATTTTTTCATCTAATAAAAACTTCAATCAATGAGAACTCTTATACAAATGTAGAAATAAAACTAGACATTTTATAATTGTTAGATTTCTGACATTTAAACCAAGTTATCAGAATTTATCTTGAAGACTCGATATCCTAACTACTATTTAATTATATTTGGGAGACATTTAAAAAATAACATAAATATATAACACTCTTATCATTTATGATTTTAGACTTACCATATTTCATACACATATC
The DNA here is from genome assembly GCF_002803265.2 of Melanaphis sacchari. Classification (NCBI taxonomy): domain Eukaryota; kingdom Metazoa; phylum Arthropoda; class Insecta; order Hemiptera; family Aphididae; genus Melanaphis; species Melanaphis sacchari. The sequence continues at coordinate 13,687 of NW_020270929.1, forward strand.
TCATATTTACTATTTTGATATACATGTAGTTATTAATGTTATTATATTTTCTAAATTACCATCTAGTTTCAGAATTAATGTCAGCTGTAAAATTTGACTGTAGTAAATAATACAATTATTTCATATGTGTTTGTCTATGTATTATATTATGAACTTTCAAACTAATTACTAACTTTAATCAACTGTTTATTACAGTGTTGTTCAACGTCTAATTGCTCTGTCACGCGTCCTAAATTGTTACAAGATTTCATTGGAATGTAAAGATAGTTACGTGAATTGGTATAGCTCAATGGGTTTTGTGAAAGAACCTGGAAATTCAAATTACATGCAGTTGAGGTTTGAACAACCATTGCATTGAACTTTGTTATTTATTATAAACTAGAATGATTGTTTAATGTATTATATTAATTTTTGAAAAATACAATTTACAAAACGTTTTACTATATTTAAAAAAAACATGAATTTTTAGTTAATTTATTTTATAGATCTTACCTATTCAAATTTATTGCATTTTATTATTTATATACTCCAATTATAAATTAGTCTAATATTTATTTTTTAAGATACATCTTTTTAAAATAGAATGTTTAGGTTAGTTTAAAATTTCAGAATTTCATTAGTTGTTTAAAGTTTATAATGGAGTAAAATTCAATTGACGAAAAGAATGTATTAAATTATAATCCAAGTACTAATGAAAATAAAAGGTTGTAGCCCATTTGGCTCCCGTTCTACAAAAAAGTCAATTTCCAAACGGTTCCCGTCCAAAAAAGTTAAGTTAATTCCTAAACCATTCCGGTTTTATACAACACATAATTTTTTCGACAAGCTTGTTTTTTTTTTTTTTTTGATCAGACAGGCATGTTGTCTAATAATTATTGTAGAGTTTACAATTATATCTATTTGTAAATTTTTTTTTTTTTGATGGGAGTCCCGTTTTGGAATTTACCCGTTTGTAAAACCTTTTTTGATAGAAACTGTCTGAAAATAAGCAAACAATAGATGGGAGTCATTTGGGATCCGACGAAATAAAAGTAGCGTTAAGTAACCAAATTAAACAATCAGTTTATTAAATAATTTAATTAGTTATACAATTGAAATATTTAAACTATATCAAGAGTTATAATTAAAAATCATATTTATACATACAAATGTCAATATTATAATTGAATACCCTCGTGTATATAAAACAACTTAAAAAATTATGTGTCATTAAATTTACAAAGTACAAAAAAATATATATATATAATTGTAATAATATTGTATAACAAACACCACAGTATTATTCATACAAAGTGTGTTTAAAAGAGTATTAAAACTAAGCAATACATCAATATACACCAAATTTCATTTTATCTGGGTAACTTTCGTCAGCTATCAAGATTTATCTTTGACACAAATATTATTCATGTCTAGACATTGGCGTTTGTGATGGTTGTTGATATCTAGGAATATCGGTAGTTGAAGCAACAGTGGCAGGCGGTTTATTTGAATACCCTGTGACTGAACTTGTCGGAACAGTATATGAGGCCTGTAAATAACAAAATAATACTATTTTATACTTAATCCGCTGCAAAGAAAAACATTGAACAATAAGTATGTTTATAAAATTATGATTAAAAGAAATGTATAAGCAAAGTTACTACATTAATAAAATTATATTTATCATCGGTTGATATGACCAAAAATTCTGATCAAAAATAATAACAAAGAATATGGTCTAATGCAAAATTAATGAAGTAAAATCAACAAGTTAAAAAATAGCTGTATTCAGCATAATAATATACTTAGTTTAAATAGATACTATAGTCTATTCGGAATGAAATCATACCTCAGCGGCGACCAGTTTTCGTTCGCGACGGTCAGATGCTACCACGAAAGCTCGTAAGGCTAGCGCTGTGGAACAAAGCCATGCCCATGTGCAGAAATCGACCGCCGAGGTACGATCTCATTCCGAATAGACTATATATATCATCATATTATAAATATTATACAATACTCACGTGTTGTTGAGACGACTGAATAATTGCTGGAGATAGTTGAGAAGCTGGAGATGCAGCTGTCGGATGTCGCATAGGATAACCAACATTGTGTGGTTTTTGATTCTGTTCAAAAACAAAAAAAAAAAAATACTAGCAAGTTTATTTAAAGGTGAAACTAATTTAAAGTTTTAAACATACCATCTGATGTGGTTGTGACGTAACAGTCGTAGTATTTGATAAATGAATATTTCTACTGCCTTGTTGTTGATAAAAACTAGATGCTGGAGGAGGTGCCAACTTATCATCTGGATAGACATTATGAGGTGGTTTTGGGTGATCTGATTAAAAATAAAACAACCATTAAAATGCCCATTTTACTCAAACAAATTTATGTTCACAATAAACATACATGTGTGATTACTAGTTTGGTTTCGAATGCCTGGGCTCATGTACATAGGTGGATGGGAGTGTGCATGATGATGAGGTTGATGGTGTTGATGAGAAGAAAGAGGTTTTGGTATTTGTTGAGCTCCATGATCACCAGCTGTACTCACGATTAAATTGCCACTGTTGGACGATTCTGTTCGTGGTGGTGGTGGAGGTGGTGGCGGTGGTGGCCCAGAATAACTATATACTGTATTTACTGAAGATAGTGATGGAGCTGAAGACAACATGCCATTATTGACACAATAATTAACTGCAGTAGTAGAATTCGATTGATAAAATGATCCATAATTACTGACATTTGGCTGTGTGTTTTCTAAAAACAAAAATTGTTATATCTTAAGAATTTTTTTTTTTTAATACAGTAAGAATATTAATGGAATTGGTGCACGTATATGCTATCAACATATTATACCATTCTATTTTCTATACTTTGACAACCTGTTACAATTGTTAGCACTTCATTTAGTATATTTTCTCAGACTGATTCAATTCATAACAAAGATGTTGTGGTAGAGAAGTTTAAAAAATGGGGAAAAGCATTAATAGGACAAAGAGGTAAATCCATCTTTCAAGGAAAACAAGAGTACAAGAGAGAAAAACTATAGAAAGGACACTGGGAATTTGGTAATGTTGTTTTTATTTTGTGTGAAAGTTAAGTTTTTAAAATCCAATTTTTATTAATCAATAAAAGAGATTAGAAAACATGACCAATAATCAAGAAATACCATCAAAAAATCAAAAAATTGTATAAATCTTCTTACTATTAGTATTGTTGCAGTTGTTGTTAATCCAAACATTTCTATTAAATGACTGTGTAGTGTCTTCTCTATTTCCACGTCTATTTGAGTTTTCAACTAAATTAAAGTATATTTAAAAATTTGAGCATTTAATACATAGATATCATATATTTTTAAATTTTCTTCAAAAGGCAAAGATTGTATGATTACTATCATATTGATGTAAAAACGTGAAACAATCTAAATATTATATATGTGTACAAAAATATTTTTTTTTGTCATAAACACTTACTAGGATAGTTACTATTGGTTCCAGTAGCCAAAGACTGATTTATGCTATTTACAACGGAAACTGGAGCAGTAGAATTTAAATTACTAGTGGTGCTACCACTATTATTTATTGGCTTATATGGAGGGAAAGGTACAACAATTTGTGGCTGTTGATAGTTTTGTTGCTGTATAGTTTGGGGTTGCGGAGATGGTGTTCTACCCATTTTGTTACTGGTTCCAACATTCTAAATGAACAAAAAAAAAAAAATAAATAAATAAATAAATAAAAAAATAAAAGTTTTAATTGAACTTATATGAAGTATAAACTATAAATGTTTAATATTAACAATGGAATATTAAAGAGGAAGTTAGAATGTAGGTAATTTATAAAATTTATTTTGTTATAAGTTAATGTTAGCTATAAAGTAGAGTGAATTGAGAGGAAAAATATTTTAGATAAATACAATCAATAACAAAATACTTGAATTGTATACTAATAAATCTGTTAGGGATTATAATGTAGTGGTTTAAAAAAGAAACTTACATTGTAAACATATTTAAATTAGATTAAAAATTTTAATTTACCGGCGCTAATAAATGAGTGGTACTACTGCTATACAGCGGCGGAAATTTTGTAAAACTCATTGTACTAGATAAAGAAGCTGGTAATGACATAGTAGGACGAGTCACATTATTGTTCTGATTGTTTGCAGCAGCATTTATTGTGGCTGGCGAACAAACTAATAATGTTTGGTTACTACTTCCAGCGTTACTGGTACTGGAATTGTGCATAATCAAAGGCTGTTGCGCCAATGGGCTTAATCCGCTACCCGCAGCAGGAGATCCTGCACCAGATTGTGCATTAACTACTGTAGTCTGTTGTCTAAATATATGTTGTTGTTGTTGTTGTTGAAGTAAAGGGGTCGACCGATGATTTGTAACAACAGAATTATTGATATTGTTGGTCACTACAGTCTTATTGTTAATAGGCTCACTGTAAAACACGAATAAAAAAGATAAATAAGTAAAAATCAATAATAAAATTTAAAAGACTGTGCATTTGATTTTATTAATACCAATTAGATTCAGTTTTAGGCACAACTAAAGCAGTTGCCATACTATCATCAGTAGCTTGTGACTGATTTAAGAGTGCACGTTTTTCTTCTTCAAGTTCATCACGTTTGTCTCGTAGTTGAATTAAACGTCCATTGATCTGTGCTAATGACAATTTGTTTTCTTGCATTTTTTGATACTCTACACATTTTTTTTTTCTTAGCACTTCAGCATCAACTTCAGCTATTAATCAAAATATATTTTAAAATTATACATAAACAACTATTAACTTGTAATACACATAATTTTATTTTTATCATATATAATTTAAGGCGGAAAGAAGTATAAAAGAAATACAATGTGTATTATTCATTGATTACATGCATCTAAACTAAAGAAATTGTCGTCTTACTTAACACATGTTTTATAAAATTATTTTAGTCTATTCCTAAATGGTCATTCATCTCCATTATTGGATAGAAAAATTATAAACTAGGGCTCACCATTGTCTCAACATTAATAATAATTACAAAGAATGTAATTTTTCTATATCACAATATGAGAACCTCTGATCTAAAAAATAAATATCAATAGATCAATTTTGGGGAGACATAAACAGAAAAACTTTAACCTATAACTGAAAATGACCATTTTAAACTTTTTATAATTCCCTAAAAAAAAACAAGGTCATAATTAGTCATAACTCGTATGTATATGGGGAAATATTTGAAAATAACCTCATTAAAAAAGTATTTTAATAAAAAAACACCTATATATGTATAAATAAATACAACTAGACACATGACAAATGTAAAAAATATGATGTGTATACATTTGCTAATACATGTGATATTTACAAACTTTCTCAAAATTTGAATTTGTTTAAAATTTTTAAACTTGATTGATGGAACATAAAAATGTTTGAAAACGTTTATAAGAAAAGATGCAATAACTTTAATATCTAAAAAAACAAACACAAAAAATGCCAAAATACCTTGGAAATTGTATCATCTAAAAAATATTAAATATATATGATGAATATTTTAATTCTCTACAGATAATAATTTTTAAATTACAAAATAAAAATAATAAAACTAATTATCTACACTTTATCTGTATTTTATTGAAAACACACAGTACTGTAATGTATCTAGGAACATAGAATAAGATATACCAGATGTCACCAAATAGCAGTCTGCAGGCCGCATACAGCCCCTGAACAAATTTTATCCAGCACAAAGAATAAATAACACATATTTAATAATATAATATGTTCTCATTACATCCAATTTTAAAATAATACCCATTATATGTTAAAAAAAAAATATGTACTTAAAATTTTGATGGCCTGCAAAAAATGTTCAGATCCCTAATGTGGCCCTTAAAAAATATTAATTGGTGACCTCTGAGATACACTAAGCTAGAGTATAAATATTTTTTTGTAGTACTGCTTAAAGGGGAGGGAGCATTAGGCTTTATTTGTGGAATATTAGTGAGGGCTCTTCAAAATCTAGATGTATAATTTTTAATAATAATACATTAGAATTTAGAATTATTTGACATTATCCATAATTTATTGAAATTTCATAGCTATTACTTCTAACACTTTTTTCTAAAAAAAATATATATTGATAGTATAATTTTATTTCTTCTTAGTAAACTAGTCTATAGTAATTAATAATTATAAACAAACAGGTGAAACTTTAGTTATAATAAATGATTATAAATATGATTAAATTGCATTAATTATTATCTATTATTGTCATGGTGCAAAAAATAAGAATAACAAAAAAATATAAAAATGTCTTTAAAAGAAAACATTATTGTGTCATAGATCAGTGATTTTAAGTGCATACATTTTAAGGACCTAATTATACAATTAAAATATTATAACCAGAAATTTCTAACATTTTTGCAAAACATTTGTTGACGTAAACATAATATATTTATAATAGTTATAAATTACAATGAAAATTGTGTTTTAATATTGTCTTAACTAATCCATAATTTATATCCCATGTTTCTGGAACTTCAGATTTATCCAACAGCTAAATTAGTAATTACTATTATTATTTTTTAAAAATAAATAATATCATATTATACTTCTAATATAATTCTAATTCAAATTGTATATTTATAATTTTTAATTTAAAAAGTTATGTATTAGATTATTAAAAAAAAAATTTAATTTCTAATCTAATCATTTATTTAAAACAAAATTATTTACTTGATATATTTTACTTACACTACTTATTATTTTATGATTTAAGATTTGTTATTGATAAAACAATAACAATGAAGTGAATGTATTTATCGAGTAATATGAAAAGAAAAGCAAAAAAATTAAAGAAAATGTAGATATTTGTAAGTTGATTTTTTATAGTGTTTCAATTTTTAGGTCTTAAAATGTATTATGAATACTATTACATTACAATATTTTACGAACTCTCAATTTAAAATTTTTTTTAAATATTTAGTACATATTACATATATACCAGGTAATCCATTCAATGCAAGACAATTGTTATTCCAAAAATGATAAATGTCTTGAATATATTTTTAGTTATTTTATTTTAAGTTAATAAAAACCACATAACAACAAAAAAAAAAAAATGTATTTACTATCTTTTTTATTATAGAAAAGCATTTTTAATTCTTTATTTTAAAAAATTGTTAATTTTTAAGTATTTCAATTATTGATAAGTAGTTTATGAGTATATAAGTATTTGAACTTTAAATGAGTGTTAAGGAATAAACAGGGATACCCCTCAAAATATTGGTCTACTACTTTGCTAGCCAAAACTTTAAATATTTGTATATAATATTAATAAGCTACTTGTCTAGAATTTGATTTTGATAGATTCAAATTTTTCAATTAGTGATTGGGAATATAAAATTAAAAATATATGCTGACGTTAAAAAGAGTAAAAAAAAAATGTAATACAATAAAAAATACATATAAATATAATCACCTAGTTAAAAATTATTCAATAATACACATTCGATTACATCTTAATCTAATTCTAAATATAATATACCTATAATAGTAAATTATACTACACTGAGCAAGCTAAAACTGATTATCTAATATAATAAGGTTTATTTCCAGACCTAGGTTATATTATAATATTATATTAATATAATAGAAGTTTGACCGTTACGATAAAGTTTAATAAAATTGACGTCGCCGGTGATTCATCATTGGGAATGATTAGTTAGAATTCAGTGTTTCCTTAAGGGTGTGCCGTGAAATTTGAAAGGAGTGCCACAAAAAGTTGAACTTTATACATATATAAATAAACCATTTATATTTGGAAAGTAGATAATATTTAATATTTATCCAAAGCGTGCCGTGACTTATAATAACTAATAATAATGTACCGCGATGGAAAAAAATATTGAGAACCACTGAGTTAGATGCATGCTAGGCGGCAAGTATGAGGTAGATTACATACAACTATACCAATTTTTTTTTTTTAATTATTTTGTAATGACTTTAAGTTGTTTTAAATACATATTTACGAGAATATTAAATTTTCTAAAAGACAAATTTTGACTTTATCAAACCAACCATTTTGTCTTGATTTAAATAATGTTGTACATTTATACTATTTATAGTCAAGTGAGGCAATAACAATTAACTATACTAAAAAATTACTACAGGAAAAATAATCACGTCTTAAAGCATAAATTGGAAAATGATCGTTTTTTTTTTGTTTTTATTTGAAAAAAGGAAAACATTAATCAGATTTTTGAGTTAACAATCAAGAATGCCAAAAATAATTATTTCATAATATCTGAATAAAATACTTAATAGATTTAATAATAATAGTAAATATTGTTAAATTATTATTATAATCACTTTATATTCCGAGTTGAACAATAAAAGATGAACATCTATTGATCATAATATTTTTTTTTGTCTGTCGCTAATAATTTTAAAATAATCGATAAAAAATGAATAAATTAAAAAAAATACTTTTACGCAGTCTATTTGTTTTTTTTTTTATGCAATTCCAAGATCCGACATTTCTTATCTAATTCATTATGGCATTTTATAAACATAAATTGAGCTATTTATATTTTGTAAGACCGATAGACTGATTAAGTTCAAATATTAACGATATGTAATATTACACATAAAATAATGATTTATCGTAAAATGTTTTTTTAATATTTTGTGAAATATTTATCATAGAAATTCGAAAAACTCTACAATTACTTTAACTATCATTTTCTATGTTTACTCAATACAATTTTCAAGAAAAATTTTTTAAATAAAAAATATACAAATTGTTTATAAAACAATTCAAAATTATTAAAAAAAAGTTGGCGAATTTTTAAGAGCATTTTATTTGACAAAATTGGATGCGTATTTATTATTTAAACCAAAAATTATGATTTTACTATTACAGTAGTAAAGCCGTGATAATCCAACAAATAAAGAAAAGTATTGTTGGATTGTCAAAAAAGAACTAAAAATTAGAAATTTTAAAAGAAATTGGATAAAAAATATAGAGTACATTTTATTATTTGTGTATAAAATTAAAAATATTAACATTTAAATTATAAAATATGAATGTATAACAAAATGTGTTCAAGAACACGTGTTTAAATATGAACTAAATCAAAGTATGTATATATGTACATAATATGAAACTATGTAAGTTTTTATTGATAATAATTAATAAATATGATAATTGATGAAAAGGTCTAATTTATTAAGGTACGTGTAATTATTATCATCGACAAACTTAAAATAATTGTTGAAATTCCAACATAATTATCTAAAAATAAAATTATAGCAGGCGCGATAAAAATTTGCTGAATTTAGACTATAATAGAAAAAAAAGTTAATTGCATAATATAAATAAATTATAAATATCCTTAGATAGATATAAAGGCTGACAAACCGCAAGTTTTTCAGATTTAGTTTGTGACTTAATCAATAAAATAAAATATTATATAATATTATTATACGTAATATTGACTCTTGATTGTCCGTAGTCTTTCATGGAACTATGGATGTATTAAAAATAGTGTTTATTATGAAATCATTACAATTTCACAATCGGTTTAATTGGGCTGCGATAACCCGATAACACAATTTGTAATTTGTACGTTAAATGCATTTTATTATCAGTCATTAATCATAATATAAAAAAATAAAATTTTACTAAATGTGGAAAATATATCGAAAGAGTATGCAAAGAAAAATTAAGTCTTAGCTTTTGATTTAGCTAATTTTATAAAATCTATAAGTGGATTAATTATGACATCAATGCTCCAAGCTTAGAGCATCTTATTGATGAACAAATATTAAATAAAACATAAAACAATTAGATATGATTTCAAAATGTAAAAAAAAAAAAAATGATGAGATACGATATGTAGTAAAGCAAGTGAGTAATAACTTATGAAACATTAAACAGCTCCAAGATACATTAAGCTCATTCAATATCTGGAAAAGCAGGACAATGTAACCCTTTGTTACAACATTTTATTAAAAAATAAGTACCTAACTATTTATTTTTTTAAATTTATATTAGTAGATTAATTGCAGAATTTACTTATTTATGGTTGATGTACAACCCTATTCCAGGAATAATCAAGAGTTTACTGTATTAAACTAAGAGTGAAATATAATATATAATTAGTTTTAGAAAATAAAATTTTTTATTAAACAAGTAAAAATTGTTTTAAGTATAGATGAGGGACCTGGTGCAATTAAATAATTATACGTTTAACAGCTTAAATTTAAATAAACATGATTAATGTGAAATAAATTGTTATGGCTACACAGCATAAATGATTATATACTTAATATAATAATCTGTATATACTGCAAAAGTAAAATAAGAATTCATAGTATAAAATAACTACTATAAATCTTATTATTTTATTTTTTTAAATCTAACTTTTACAAAAAATAGTGGATATAAAAATATTTTTTACTTGTATAACCTTGTAAAAAATTAACTAAATAAATAATAAAAACAATCATATAGGTATAGGTCAAACATACAATAAAATTATGAGAAACAACATTTGAATAACTCTACTTAAATAAAAATGTTAAATCAATCTACTAACTAAAAAAAAAAAAAAAAGAATCATAATATTCAAGAGGAAGACAAGTTGAAAATGTAATGAAAAATATTGTTACACTATCAATTCTACCTTCCTACCGTAAATCTATCTAAAATAGTAAAATGGAAATAAAGTCTAATTTAGTCAAAAATGAATAGATTATTAAAAATTAGTTCTAAAATATATATTTTTTTATTAAAATTTAAGAGGCAATAAATTATTTATCAAAATAGATATATTTGTAAAATATGTTCATTATCTAATTTACTTGCATTGTTGCATTTATATTTTGAATAAGAAATGTATGTTTTTAAATATATTAGGTGCATATTTAATAAAATTTAATATCACATTTTTTCTTTACATCATTTTATGTGAATAGAAAAAACTAGTGAAGATAGTTACTATTATCATATTTTTAAATATTCTTAAAATCAAAACATTATTATTATTCATAATTTAACTCTATCAAAATAAAATATTTAACAAATTGGTCATAATTATTGACATATTACTAAATTATCTATATAAAATAAACTATTTTTATAATTGATCACCATGAACTCCTGCTCTTTAATTACTTTTTTTAATCTTAGCAATGGAGTCAATACCAATTTGAAATGATCGATTGGTTGTATTTAATATTAAGTTACAACTTGACAACCAGTTAACAGTTTTTTATAACCTAGTATTATAGAGGATTTTTACAGAACTCATAAAAAATTAAAAAAGAAAATATAATAATATATTGTTATTATTCATTAGATTTATTTAAAATGAGATTCAGTTAAAATTTAGGTTTTTAGTTATAATAGATATCGAAAGAAAGGATATAATACTTAATCCTAAACCTTATAAAAACGATTTAACGTTCTTTTGAAATAAAAACTAATTCAATGAGAAAAAATATAAGAGCAAAGCTGAGAAAATTAATAAATAAAGCTAAATCTTTGATTTAGGGTTATTTCATGAATACTTATTTAGAAGAAATAATTGTTTTTTTGTTTAATAGATTTAATTGCAGTATTTCACAAAACAATAATTTATTTAGGTAACTGATTCTCTCTACCACATCTAAGAATATTTTTGACAACTTATTAACTGGCACAGGGCCAAAACGTATTTTGAATATTTAATTTTGGGTAAATTTTATTTTTTTTCATTTGCTTTCATCGTCTACAAACAGGCCGATTTTCATTGCATGGCAGCATGCACGCACCTAACACAAAACATCTACCCAACAATAACTAAACCTACCGAGCACAGTGCAGAACAACATGATGTATCAATAAAGACCGCGGAAAACGTACCTTGTTTGTTCTTCTCGCGACGAGACAAAATGTGCGTCCGCAACGATTTCCATATATTTTTGTCTTGAACCTTGCTGTTGTGTTTGTTCGACATGTTGCCGGCGACTTCTTCTTCTATCAACATGATTGCGTTGTTGATATATGTCATGCTCTGAAAGATTATTATTATTATTATTATTGTTATTTATCAACGAGTCGTTAGGCTCGTAGATAAAACACGATCGCGTTTGGCGATTAGGAACGACCGGGACACCGGGATTAATCCCCAGTACCCGACGGCCGGGACCTAAACAAACACTCACATGCAAACGCACGCAAACACCAACGGTGTTTTCGACGCGCCACACTCGTCTCGTCGAGCCCGGTGACGATCAACGCGTTCGGGCTTGGGCCATTTTAGTCGGCTGTACTTTGACGGGTGGGCTGTCGCGCGTCCGCCGACGCGGACACGACTGTGACGTTACACTTAGACGTCAAACATCAACGGCGAAAACGGCACGACAAAGGCGACGGACGACAACAACAACAACAACAACAATAATAATTCTATGGAATAGTAGAAAAATTATTCGCGTTAACAATCGATTATGGAAGTACGAACACACACGCGCGCGCGCGCGCACACATACGCACACATTTTAATACATATGTATCGTGTATGAGCACATACTATAAATATATATATATATATATGTGTGTGTGTGTAATCCACGTATACGTATAACGTTACGAAATCACAGAGACGTGTGTGTGTGTGTGTGTGTGTTTATCACATCGTTGCGATTACAATAATAATTGTTATGAACCGAAATTGTCATGATTGGTGGGGTCAGGTGGTGGTGGTCGGGTGGCGGTGTAGGGTCCGTTGATTCCCGTGCTGGCGTGTAGCTCCGACCGTGGAAGAAGAAACGATTACGGCGGTCTACGCAGAGTCGGCCTCGTCAAACGTAACGCCGCGGCCGACGACTCGCCGCCGGGATCCCGGATTTTTAGAGATCGCGACGGCTGATTTCTCTATCTCTCGTCGCTCGCCGCCGACCACGATCTCGGACAGTCGAACTTACTGAGAAACAGCAATAACAATAAATAATAATAATAATATTATGTATTCATATCTACGGCCGTGGGAAGGGGGGTTCCAGAATCATTGGGGGATTGGAGATAATGAATAAATGAATGGACCATTGTTACGTGCGTGTGACGTGTGCGGAAGAAAGTAAATCGCTGATTAGCCGTGATAAGCGTCATACAGTGTTGCCACACGTATCGTCATTATCATCCTTATGAATTATCATTGATAACCGTCGGAATGCTGTTCATCGCACAGACGCCACGGCCGCTGACTAATGACTATAATTAATTTATATTATTCACATAAATTCATAATAATAGATAATTTTTATTTTTATGACTTATGTGCCGTTTAAGTGTTTTACTATCTACACTTGTTAGCCGTTAGTTAATTATTTGCTGAACTTTAAATAAAAAGGTGTGAATTGATATTAAAACGTTACACTTACAAATATATGGTTATTTGTTACTTTGTTTGTTTGTTATCACAGAGAATAAACTATGTATTAAATAGTATTAATGATATCATTGGCATTGTTCAACGCCATAAATAATAAATAATAAATATGCGTTGTAAGTTGTAACTTGTAGTGTATGAACAACACTGAGCAAACTTAAAGAGAGTTGGGTTTAGACGGTTTAGTGCATTAAATAAATAATCTAATCGTATAAATAAAAATAATAAATGATTCTTAAGGATTTTTTATTTATTTTAAAAACCTGTTTTGTTTAATTAATATTTAGTATTTTTCTATAATAGATTATACCTCTTTTATAATATTTCCTATCAATCTCTTACATTAATTTCTATAAACCATCGTTTAAACCATGGCTATTTATTATATAATTTATAAATCCAATGTAATTAGTATTTAATTATTTATTAAGATAATGAAATGCTTTACAATTTAACAAATGGGCTTCTTAATTTATATTTTTAACTAAGCATTTAACAAAAACTAACATCTTACATTAGTTATTATTTTCAATAAACAACTTTAAACTAGGATAGATTTGGGAAACTTATATCATAGCTCAGTTAGATTTTATGCTAAATTAATTTACTTTAACTAGTTGAAAAAATTACTAACTCTGCTTAAGTCTATTGTGTATGACTGTATAAGTATTGCTTTATTTGTAACAATTGTGCTGTTTATAAAACGCTAATCTACTTCTATGTGTAATGGTATTTATTATTTGACATTTGCTAAATACTATTTACAAATCTCATTACAAACTCTGGTAATTGGCATATAAATGTGAGCGTCATCAATTATAATTTAAAATGTATATTTTATATTATTAAACAACTAAGTACTGATAGACAATCGATAGTTTTGTATTTTTTCAATTGTAGTTTTAATTTCTTATTCACTTATTTATAAATGCATGTCTATAGATAACTGTTTATATCATACCATTTTAGATCCTAAATTTTAAAGTTTAGGTATAAATCTTCAATAGTTTGGTTGCATAGATTTCAATATAATTAAATATTTAGACTTACAAAATTATTGAGTGATCTGAAACAAGGACTATTTGATTAAATACTATTGGTCCAAATGTATAATATCTAATAAATATTATGGATAGATATATTAATAGGTTACTCAAAAATGTCTGATTTTATCTTGATAATAATTCTGAAATTACTCAAGATATTATGTTTTAATTTTTTAAATTATATTTTAATTGAATAACATAGTATTTTTTTAGAAATAAAATTATTACTTATGCATTATCTAGATTAATAGTATAATAATTAAAGACAGTATACTGCTAAATATTTTAATTTTTTTTATCAAAAAATGTATTAATTTTCTAAGAACTTATAAATTACAAAAATTGTACTTAAATTCACTCAAAAAAATTATCATAAGCAATGGTTGGTAATAAATAATTACAAAGCTAGATATTAACAAAAAATATAATTACAATATTTGAGTATTATTTTCTGTCAATTAATTCACCATTAATCTTTAGAAAATGAATCAAAATTAAATGATAAAATAATTTGAGTTTAACTTGATTAATTTAAATTACCTCTAAATTGTATTAGAACAATAATAATAAAAAAGTTATTATTTATTATTCTAAATTGTTTTGTAGTTCATTTACTACTAATTATATGTCACAAAACCTATTAATAATATCTACATATATATTTTGCATAGTAATACTTTTATGAAACACAACTTTATGTTAAACTTTAAAGTATAATTAAAATTGTGTGTACATTTAAAATAAAAATCTAATTCTCATACTATCTCAATGTATTATGGTTTAATATTAAGTTTTGACAAAAACAATTTTAATAAATATCAATTATTTTAAGTAAATTTGAAAACATTGATGCATTTTTTGAGCAGATATTATGCACAACTTGTTCAAACATAGCATAAAA
>NW_020270930.1:0-5869 GCF_002803265.2 Melanaphis sacchari
ATTGATGTAAAATCTTACATTATAATATTTATTTATCTGTTGTAATGTAATGTATGTCTTGTTGTGTAATAAACAATGCGGCCGGGGGAGTAGCAATGCTCAAGAAGTTTCTCCCTCGATCGATTACGATACCGTATAAAAAAAAAAAAAAAAAAAGGGTAATTGCAGCGGGACGATGACCGAAAGCTGCCGTTGTCGTCGAGAACCCGGCTATAGGCGTTAACCTAACCCTAGCCGTGAATGAGGGTCGGGATACCTCGCGGTACGTATTAGGTGCTCTCTCTCCCATATGAATAATTCTTGCCTAGACCGAAAGCTCGAATGAGGTCAGACTACACTTCGGGCGAAACACGTACGTGTTTTCAGCTTGCTCGGGGCTTGATACGACAGAGGCATCAAACAGAAACGGCACTCCGACGCTCTGATGGTGACGGCCGCAGTGTTCACTGTGGACCTAAGATCGTCTGCGACGAGTCTATCGCACTTGAAGAAGAACTCGTGGTGGTTGTGGGAGTACCGCCTTAGTAGAAGAGGTCTGACTCGGGCGGTATCTGTCGTGCTCTGGTCCTAGCGGCGACTCATTGTGTCGGCTAAAGTGAGGTGGCACCACGCGAAGGTTCACAGAATAAACATCGGGGGCTCCCTCCCAGAAGAGATAACCACGCTGTTGCGTACCTGGTTCTGTAACTGACACGTGGAAAAAAACGAGTAGGAAATCAGCGACGAGATGAATAAAAAAAAAAACAGGTTCAGTTGATATGCCGATGATTTTTCTTTTATTGTGAAAAAAAACACGAGTTAACCTAAATCGCGTACGGTAAGGATCATAAGACTGACTACTATCCTATCACCGGTTCGCGGTGTCGGTGGTCAAGACGTTTCGACGCCGTTGTCGTGCGTCAACATCGTCCATTGTTGGCTGGCGGTTGGATAGAGAAGTTATTCCGTGGTTTTCCGCGTAAAGGCTGTTTGAATTCTAACGAATATTACACGAGACCCCGCGTCAACGCGATTTCATAAAGAGGTAGAATGTCTTGGGGTAACCCGGAAGAACTGGTTGGACCTCGCAACCCACGGAAAAATTTACCTATGCGTAATATGAATAATGTGTGTCAAAGTCGTGTTTCAATACACTAAAGACTGTTATGTGAACACGAGTTACGTAAATTATAGTATTATAATAAAAACTTTTATTTTTATTAAATTAATATTATTAATTAATAGCCTAAATCTTTCATTTTTTTTTTTAAATTTCAAACAATCAAATGCATTTCATCTACTTATATTTTTCATAATCTTAGTTCTATTGATGATAACTTAGTAATAGTTCATTACTTTAATAAAATCAGTCAAAAAAATATACTGTATTAGTTTTCTTACCAGTGTCAAACGACAGTATGATATTAGAATATATATTTTCTATAAATAAAAAAATATTAAATATGTTATAACTACTTATAAGAAAAAGGTTACGTTTTTTTCTGGGATGTTAGAGTAATCTTTAACATTTTTAAATATTATGCTATTTTTAACTTGTGGTGCTATCATATCATATCCTATATAAACAGGGCCCCCACATACAATTTTGGGCCCCTGTAATAAATGTTTGACTGGGCCCTTTAATAAAACTTCCAAAAATACAATTTACCATCTACGAGATATAATATATAACAATTTTTGGAATAATATTAATTTTTTTATTATACCACTTCGAATTTAATATTCATTGTTAAGATAGGACAACATCAGTATAAATTATAAAACATCAATATTCATAAGCATTTCTACATTAACAGTGTCTTTTTTATTTCTTTTATTACAATGTTATCTAAATTTAAAAAAAAAACAAGTTTATTTTGATTTATATTTAATATATATTTTTTTAATTTAAAATTTTATTCTGCGGGCTTTGAGCTCAGCGAACTCGGTAATTATATCGTCAAAGTTGATTGTCGAAGCCAATTCATTCTCCATAGATAAAATAGCAAGCGAGTTTAATCGTTCTTGACTCGTTGTGGATCTTTGCCACGTCTTCAGTGAATTTCCCAAGTTACTGAAAGACCTTTCTGCTTCTGCTACAGTCACCGGAATTGTACAAAATATTCGGAGACTAATACATACGTTTACAAAAATTGTTTGCACATTTTTTGCGTAAATGGAATTTAATAGTTCGAGTGGTGGCATTACATGGCTTTTTTGAAATGTTGAAGAATATATAGTTTTCAGATGTAACATTTCTTGACACATATTTTCAGATAAATCATATTTGTATTTTTGTACAAGTGATTTTGTTTTCAATTCTAATTCTTCATTGGTCAGTGATAAAAAGTTTAATAATGGCTCAAATATGTTACAAATATTTTTGACCGCTTGAAATCGATGTTCTAAGTCTGAAAGAATAAAGTCAATTGTGTAGTAAATCACATCATTTCTAAATACCATTTCAGGTTCAGTATTTTCAGAAGTTTCATCAATAAATTTTTTTTTTCTTTTTATTCGTCTAGTATTATCTCCAAAATGTTGAACTATTTGCATTTCTTTAGCTACTTGTTGCGTTTCTAATAAAATTTGGGGCCAGCTATCTCGTATATTTTGTAGGTCCTTTTTCAAATCTGAGAGGAGGTTAATTTCTACATCTAATGATATTCCTCTTTTTTGTATAATAACATTTCTTTGATCAATACACGATAATATTTTATACCAAAACGAAGACATAATCAGGCTTTTAAATGTAGTGAAATATTTTTTCATTGATTTAACTTCACTGTGATTTTTTTCTGGTAGTGTTTTACCAAGTTCATTTATTACGCGATCCAATGCATTTATGATACTAGGTAATTGTTTTGAAATGGGACGAATTGCATGAATACGCGAACTCCATCGAGTGTTTGACTGTGAATGTAATGAATTCCCTATTTCATCTTTTAAAATACTCCACCTAGCTGGACTTGAACTAAAAAATACATATAATTGTTGTACGTAACCAAAATAAGTTACAACTTTAGGACACATTTTAGCAGCATTAACACCAATAAGATTGAGTGAGTGAGCGGCGCACGGTGAGTATAAAGCCGAGTCATTTTTTTCGAGTAAAAGCGATTGCACTCCTTTTATTTTCCCGGACATATTGGCGCCATTATCGTAGCCTTGCCCCCTACAATCCAAAAGTGGAATTTTATAATTTTAAAGTCTAGAAATTAATTGATTAGCAATGCCTTCTCCAGTTTTTTCATTGAAATTTATGAATTCAATAAATCGTTCATAAATGTTGAATACTTCAGTTTTTTCATTTTGTGAAACATATCTTAATATTAAAACATTTTGCTCTTGGTGAGAAACATCTGGGGTAGCGTCTGCAATAATTGAATAATAAATTGCATTCTCACGTTGTTTTAAAATAATTTTCATAACTTTATCCCCACACAAAGAAATAAACTCATTTTGACTTTTCCATGATAAATAATGAGCACTACCTTTCATTGATTCACCTTTTATTTGTGATTGTTTTACCATAGTTAAATGTTCACGAGTTATTTCATCATATTTGCCTAGAAGTTCTAAAACACCCAAGAAATTACCATTATGTATATCACCAATTGTAGAATTATCTCCTTGAAATGACAAACCTCTTGATCCCAAAAATAAAGTAACATCGAGTAACCTACGTAAAATACCTTTCCATTTGTCAGCCTCGCACTTGATTTGTTTTTGAAGAATATAATCAACGCCGTGACCTATCAGTGACTGTTGTAAAGTTTTCCATTCTAAAAATAAATCTCTATGAACTTTACTATTTTCGTGAGTAGGAAGTTTTGAGTACAGTTTTTTCCATGATGTTTTATGAGGACAAAAACCTTCTCTTTTAGCTAATATACTAATAGTATTTGAAGTTTCTGTTAAATTTGGGTGAAATAAAATACAAGGTAAACAGTGTAAAGATTGTTTAGTCTCACTCCAAATTAACCAATCTCGAGAAAACGATTCACGATTATTTGATGATTTTGAATAAAGCATAAATTTACTAAAAGACTTACCATTAATATCTTTTGGCATATATTTTACAAAATTAACTAGTTCTGGAAATTTTGGTGCACAACAAACAATCATATCTCGAACTGACCTCGAAATTGTAGTTGGCCACATTCCAGGGTCCTTCAAATCCGGAGATGCCACTAATGTCGGTGAAATTAATTTTTTTGGTTCACTTTCACATGAATTAGAATCAGTGGTACTTGTAGAGTCAATATTAGTTTCGTCCGTTTCGAAAATTGCCACATGGTCTGGATGTGGCATATACGAATCGTTATTAACAAGCACGTCAGTCTTCGAAGTTGATTTGAAAAAATTTGTAATAGAAATACGACCCTTTACTTCTTTAGCATCTTTTTCTAATTTTTCTTTGCGTTTCAGAGCACCTGATTTATGCTTATACATTATATAAATTATTAAATGTACAAAGAATTATATAAAAAGAGACAAATTCACGGATTCGGATTTCGATAAACACGACGCGGTGTATTGCGCAATACTGATTAAATCTTGTCAACGAGCTGGAATACTAGGTATTAAAATCTAATAAAAGATAATAATAATCTAATATGGTTTGCAATCGATAAAGAAGGCTTAAACTGCAATCACGATAATTTCTAGGTAATCAATGATTAACTATCAAATTAACTATCATTAATCATTGTCTAAATATATATATTTATATTTCATAAATTAATTATTTCTACAAAAATTACAAAAAATACAAATAAAATTTCAACGGATCCACGGGCCCTTAAAATATCCGGGCCCCTGTACTCAAGATCCATCAGCCCCCCCCCCCATGTGGGGGCCCTGTATATAAATATCTACCAATAAAATAAGTTAAATTTTGCCTTATCACGAATCGTAATGTCACACAAGGATTTCTAAATTCAAGAATATGTATTTTCGTTAAGCAATTATACACTTACCATAAAAACTCTTTTTAATAGCCCCTATTTATAAATTGAATATTTAAAAAAAATAATGTAAATACATAAACTTTTTTATACTATTTTTATGAATGATAGGTACTCTTAACCCTAAATGGCCTAAATGTTTAACATTTATTATTCAATTCTTAATATACAGTCAACTCGCGATATAACGAATTTCAAGGGACCTAGAAAAAAATTCGTTACATTGAAATTCGTTATATCAAGAGAATATACCAATTTAATTTGTTATAACAAGATTTAAAACAAAACTTCAACATTTTATTATTCGTATACATACTTAAAATATATGAGTCATATTAATATGTATTTATTGTTTAATTTCAATATAGATTTATGTAATATTTCTAATAAAAATATGCTATTATAATAATATTGCTTTTAAAATGTACATATAATAAATCGTTATACATGTGTGCATTTATTTTTTTTAAAAATCAGATATTTTTGATTGTTTGCAACTGCTTGAGTTTACCTAATCAATAGTATTGTCCAGATTTAAAATGCTAGAAAACACACTGTCGTCAATATCATGTCTCTGTAAATAACTTAGAACGGCGCGAAGACCTAATTTGGCTTCCTTCAAGGTTACGATGGGTTCTTCAGAAGATTCTTCTTCGTCATTTTCTTTAAACGGTGCCGATATGTTACATAGTATGTTACGTATATTTTGCATAGAACCACTAATCGACATAAGTCTTATTTTATAGGGATACTGTTTTTGAGTGTACTATCTCATGATAATCATCAGAAAAACTTCGTAATCTATTATGTGGTTATAGCAACATACATATTTTTATATATTTTTCATTGAGTTATACACTAGAGACATGTATTTTATCTTAATTAAAATTAAAAATTCGTAATAGAAAGCTCCAAATTTA
>NW_020270931.1:0-6200 GCF_002803265.2 Melanaphis sacchari
AGAGTGTACTTCGTTCAGTTGTATTACTCAAAATACAGAATCATTTGAAGGACTGTATTCAAATCATGGAATTTCATGTACTATTTACACTAAGTGGCTACCTTTAACTTTAGGAAAATTATAATTAGTTATTGGCTGATATGGTAAAACCAGAATAAAGTAAATTATATGCATTTTTAGAATTTCTAGTCAGGTCACGATCAAAGTCATTTCACAATTTGAATTGGTTGTTTTCTGTATTCCTTAAAACACAATTTAAAGAATTTAGTGATTAAATAATAATTTTTAAAAATTATAATAAATACAAAATAAGAATCTTTATTCAAATATTGATGTAATAAATAATATTTATTACTTACCAATTGAACAATCTTCATTCAGATTTAGGGCAGTCATTAACATATAAATATATAATTATTCATTTAAAACTATATTTCACACTTAAAGTTTCATCATTGTTTATAATTTAGTTCATAATGACTAATAGATCACTTTTTAAATAATACATTTTATATATCTAATAGAAAAATGATTTATATAATTTTGCTGTTTCTTTTCAGAGGATTCTTATCGTAAACAAGTAGTAATTGATGTAGAAAGGTTACTCGATATTTTAGACACAGCAGGTCAAGAAGAATATAGGTAAATTTTTATTTCAAGTAATTTTTGAATACAAAAAGTTAATGATATATTATTTTTTTTTATAGTGCTATGCGTGATCAATATATGAGAACCGGTGAAGGTTTTCTTCTTGTATTTGCTATTAATAATACCAAATCATTTGAAGATATCAGTAATTACAGGGAACAGATAAAACGAGTAAAAGATGCAGAAGATGTCCCAATGGTTTGTAAGTATCAAATTCATCATTATTTGAACTCTTATGATTATAAATTATTAATTCTTTTGCTATCCTATTTATTTTTAAAAATATTTAAATATACTTTTGGAGTTCTATTAATTAGGTACTTATACTAAATTAAATTAAATTTTCAGTGGTAGGAAATAAGTGTGATTTACAAAGTAGAGCGATAGATGTTAAAGCAGCATCTGATTTAGCTAAACAATATGGTGTACCATTTATTGAAACCTCTGCTAAAACGAGACAAGGAGTCGATGAAGCATTTTACACTTTGGTCAGAGAAATTAGGAAAGATGTAAGTATTCATTTAATTGAGTGTAATAATAATAATAATTATTATAATTATTTATTAATGTTATAGAAAGAACAAAGGTTGCGAGAAAAACGTAAAGCAAAACCAAGAAGGAAACGCAAGCACTGTTACCTCTTTTGAATATAAGTGAAACAAATGGAATTTTTTTATTTAAATTATAAAAAAGGACCTAACAAGAGTGTCCTTGTCATATTTTAATTAATGTAAACACACTTTAGGCTCAGGGAAGTGTGTTTTCATCATTTATAATATTGTTCAGTTAAAAGCATGTATTGAATATATTTATTTGAATGATAAACAAAAAAAAAACAAATAACTTTTGGAATCCCGATCAATAGAAATTTATGTTCAAAGAAAGAACATTATACAGAGGACCCCTTTAACAAGTTGACATCTTGTTTTGAGATCCGATTTTAATATTGCTATTTTTATCGTCTTATTATTAATAAAAATTTAAAAA
Source organism: Melanaphis sacchari (assembly GCF_002803265.2). Lineage (NCBI taxonomy): Eukaryota > Metazoa > Arthropoda > Insecta > Hemiptera > Aphididae > Melanaphis > Melanaphis sacchari. The sequence goes on from NW_020270931.1 coordinate 1,636, forward strand.
TATATATTTATAGTGTTATTCGATTATCTAAAATATTTTCCTGCCCCATTTATTTTTCTCAAAATCGTGCTTCCAGTATTCATAGGAGCTATTGATTTGTGCATAGGCTTTACTACAATTTATTTATTTTTTTTTTATCGATAGGTACATGTTTTTATTGTTTAATATCAATAAAAAATACTATTGATCATATTTTTTGAACAGTTAACTGGTTTAACTACTTTATTTTTCTTTTCATTTTACTTAAGTCTTAGTATAAAAGCAACGAAATGCAATACTTTAATTATTTCTAGTTAAAATGTACAACATTAATTTAAATTAAAAATACATTTGGTCAATATACAACTATGTTATAATTCCTGTTCAAATTACTTTTACTTATTTTATTAGAAGATTTCTATTTCCACTCTGCCTTATGATCAGAAGTAGCATATGTATATTTTATTGATAATTGTTTTTTTTTTTATATATATATATAAATATATATATATTTATGATAAAATATATGTTTGACCTGATCAGAAGGTACAGATGACTTACAGGGATTATAAGTAGGACATCCGTGCCAAAACTATACTCACTATTCAAGTATTTATTTCTTAAGTCTTATTTTTTATACACGCCTAATATTAAATATTCATTATGATTGTAGTTGTTTCAATTTTATTATTATTTATTATTATTATTATTATTATTTTTTTTTTTTTTAATGATAATTTTTTTTAGTTAAATTGTTTAAAATACAGGACTAATACTTAGTGAAAGAGAACTTTGGCCTTTGGGGATAATTTATTATTGCAAAAGAACAAAAAAATAATACTATAATTAAGTTTACATTTTCACAAAGGCCTCAATTCATAAATGGACATTTATATTATTCATAATTTGATTACGTTATATATATATATTGTAATTTAATGAGCTTTTCATGTCGAAGTTCATGTTCGATCGAGATGTTAAGAAAATCATTTTTTATTAGTATTTTTATTTAATTTTTTTAATTTTTGTGATCATTATATTAGGATACAATCAGCATGTTATTACCAAAACTTATTATAATATAATGCTATCTGATAATATATTTAAAAAAATGTGAATTTTGATTCCTTTAAATGTGTGATTAATGAATTAATATCTTATAACCCTGGTTTCTAATTTATTACTGCATTTATATGAAGCTATTAGAATAAACACTTGGAAATGTTCAGCTTCAATGTTAGTAAACAAACATTTAGTATATTTTAATTAAACACTCCACTTAGTTACATTGTTTCCTATCAATATATGGTTTAAAACTGTTCCTATAAATGCAAGTTTATGTTGATTGATGGTATTAAGTAATAATATTTGAATCCAACTATTTTTCACTACATTATTAATGGCTTCATATAAATAAATATAGTACATAATATTAAGTCCCTTTCATCAATAATTTATTTGAAAAATTTAAGTTCTTTTCAGGTTGCACATTGGTATAATAAGTATAAGTAATATAAGAATTAAACAGAATGTTTGGAATCAATTGACATACATTTTTATTCTTTTGAATTCTTATAGTTGAATAATAATTAATAATAACTGCACATACAAGTAATTGCAATAACAACTGAAATTTTGAAGTAAAATGACACACTAATACTATCTTCTTGTTGTATAAACTTTAATTATATACAATTTGATAGTATCAAGAGATTTTTAAAATATTAAGTTTTATAAGACTTGCTTCTTATTTATTTTCTTTTTTATATGAAATAAAGTTAGTTTATTTTATTTAGGAGCAAAGGTTTAGATGATTTCTAATAATGGTGTGTGCCAGCCATACAAACAATAAAATCAAAATATTTGGACAATTTGCAAGTGATTGAAGGAAACGGTACCATATCACTAGTAAAATTCTTCATACTTTCCTAAAAGAAGAAAGTTTTATTAAATTATTCAGATAACGTTAGACTTCAAATTTGAATAATGATAGAAAAATAGATTTTAAATACTCAAAATAGGTAAATATTTAATGTTCATTATAATTTCTAAAAATAAAACTTACAAAAAAAATAAAAACAAAATTCAATAAAACTTGTATAAAATATTAATCTTTATTTTTTTTTTTAAATTATCAAAATTGATGATTTCAAGAGGTGAGTAGACAAAATTACCTTACACTACACTAAAGATTCCCAACCCGGGTGCTGCGAGTTTTATTTAGTTCCACAAAATTATTTGAAATATATTTTTTAAGAAAAAACAATTTCATGAAAATCATAATAAAATAAAATAAAATATTTGCATATACTATATACCTACGTTTTTCTACTTTTGTTTATACTTATGCACTACTGAATAAAACCGAAGTAGTCTATAGGCCCTATAGTCTACTAAACCTAACCCTACACTATAGGGTGCTTCTGAATTTTTAGAAAATGATTAAAGGTGCTGTGAGTCAAAAAAGGTTGGGAACCTCTGCCCTACACCTTTCACATATTTATAATTTTTTTTGTTGATGTTGTTATGATTAAATAATGATAGAGTTATATAAATAAGAAATTTAATTAACTCAAGTAATTTAACTAACAATTTTATTTTATTAACAATAGGGGTAACAGTATAGTATATTATGACACTAATTAATGTATTTGTAGTACCCTATGTAGAGTACTATCTTAAATAATTATTATGTACATTATTTTATAAACATGTTTACAAATTTTATATTGAAGAGGAATGAAAATCACTTGGTATAATAATAGTTTAAGTATATATTTTGACGGTTATAATTCTTCTCGTTCAAGTTTTCTTAAATATTTAGTATCTTGTATCACACACACCGAGGGCAATTCAAATTCCATTATGTATTCACATCGATTAAGCTCTGACACCGATACAAGTGTAGGTTTCAAGCCACAGCTTAAGTGAACCTGTTTTTAAAATGACAAATGTAAGGTCAATACAACACTATAATAGTATCATTATACTATCTGATGTAAAATGTGTTAAAATATATGTATACAATATACAAATGTTCAATGTTTGAACACGTTACATGTGACAAAAAACTTACGTAAGAAAACCTTTGATAATGATTCAAACAGTATTGTCCTCTATCATACAGCATGGTGTGATATTGAGGTTTATCATTGATAAAGTTTGTCCAATCTCTCCAGACACCCAAGTTAACTTCAGGTCCTCCTTTTATTGGCTTTTGAGTTATCTATAAAAAATAAACTGAATACAATCTACTTAATAGACTACCTATTTTTTTAGATGAAATTTAAATATAGACATAAATACTTTATCTTACCTTTTCAAATAAACATAATTTATATATGTATTCATCGTTAGTTAGCTCATAGCACTGTCCGTCTAAAGCAGCGAATTCGTCATCAGGACCAAAATTTTTACTTATTGATTTTTGTAAATCATATACTTGTTTTTGAAGATTTTTAAGTGTTCTGTCTGCTTCTTTAAATAGTTCATAAGCTCTTTTTGATTCTGAAATAAAAATTTCATAACCAATTTGTACAAAATATATCACACAAATTATGTATTTATCTACAGTAAGCAAGTCAATTACATCTTTAATTTTTTATCAGTCTATGGTCGTTAGTATTATTAGAAAATTAAATGACAATAAAATTATTTTTCTGATAAACTTTTTCGTACTACTTGCTTAATATATTATTCAATATTCTTGGATTAGTTGATACCAAGCATTTAGCATGCTTAATATTAAGTTCAAGCTGATCATTATAACTTAAATTTTTTTATACTTCATTTTTATGAAGAACAAATAAAATGTTTTATATTTAAATTTGTAATTTAAGATCTAAATTGTTTAACGCTAGATAATTTTTAACTATTTTAACCTAGGTTTTATTTAAATTATCTCACTAATGAGTAATGACAGATATTGTACAAAGGAACAGCAATTGCCTAGAATATACATTTAGTTTTTGTTACATTTTGTATTGATTAACATGAAAATTTATTAAGAAAATTGTATACTTATAATAAATTACCATCAATTATGATTTTGGTTTTTTCAGTATATAATAATATATTAATTCTTACAGCTTCAATATCTTCAATATTGTACTTTTCAATTTCATTCTCAGATTTATAATTAAAATCTTGATTTAGAAATTCCTTTTTGACATTTTTTTTATCTACATGTTGTTTTTCATCAAAAGACTTTGTAAAAATTAATAGGCTTAAGCGATTCCAACCGTTTGACATAAAGTCTTTTATATCAAATTCCTTTTTATTTTCCATAAAATACTATATAAATATAATAAATATTTTAAATGAAACAATGATAATTTAATTTAATATCTGAATAATTAAAATACTAAATTTATTTTACTCTTTTTATATTATGTTATTAATTTAATTTATATATTAAACTTACATTAACTTCATCTTGTGAGACCAAGCCATCATTATTTTGATCAAATGTATTGTAAGCAATTACTTCTTCCACTTCGATTTTATTGTTTTTATTGGTGTCAATTTCATTAAACATTTTCATAGCTTTATTTTGTTGATTTAATTTTTCTTCCTCTATTGCTTTT
>NW_020270931.1:6210-6842 GCF_002803265.2 Melanaphis sacchari
AACTAAATTAATTAGTATGTGTACCAGTTACATATCTGAAGGATTTCTCTTTTTATAAAAAAAAAAACGATCCAAATTACTATTGTCTTTTGCTTGTAACTTTTTCAATTCTAAGAAATTTCCCATGTTTTCAGAATCTTCATTTTCTCTATGACCCTGAAGTTATGACTTAACCCAATTTAATAGTTGATTTGAAACCTGGCGACTAGCATATTTTGTCAAAGATTATTTATGGCCAAAACTTTTGGAATGATTAGTAGAATATTCAATATTTGTTCATTTTTTTTCCAAAATCTAAATCATTAGTTTATAAATGTTTTATCACAACTGGCAGGTGGTAAAACACAACAATAAAAACAAAATACAGAATCATTTGAAGGACTGTATTCAAATCATGGAATTTTCATGTACTATTTTTTACTAAATTGTCTACCTTTAACTTTAGGAAAATTATAATTAGTTGGCTGATATGGGCCAAAACCAGAATAAAGTAAATTATATGCATTTTTAGAATTTCTAGTCAGGTCACGATCAAAGTCATTTTCACAATTTGAATTAGTTTGTTTTTCTGTATTTCCTTAAAACACAATTCAAACAATTTAATGAACATAATAAATAATAATTTTTAAAAA
>NW_020270932.1:0-12103 GCF_002803265.2 Melanaphis sacchari
GAGTACTTCGTTCAGTTACGTATTGCTGTTACCAATTTTGTACACTTGTTTAGATTATTATGTATAATTTATCATAAACTATTGTATGTTCTAATACTTTATGTGATTATTTAGTGTAGAATTACCTACCACTTATTTACTTATATTGCCTAAAGAGATCAGATTGTTAATTTCAACTACAAAAACAAAGAAAAGAATATCGAAAGCTTTTATATTTAACCTAACTAAACACACATTATTACACATATGCGATGAAGATAATGTACCTCAAATAGTTCCTGTACTCAAAATATGCGATGTAACAATCTGTAAGTATACATCTATACATGCATCATACTTGTTCTTACTTAGATTACAAATGTTCACACATATAAAATAATAATAATATTGAAACGTATTCAGAACACTAAACGTAAATCTATTGATTGTACACATTTCAAATCAAAATCGTATCCACAAACATTTATATAAATCAAAAAGTCAGATACCTATTCACATTATACCTACTTACGTAAAACCAGAATATTGTGTTCGTGTACTATGTATAAATATATAATTGCACGTACACCTTCATATTATAAACTCAAAATATATTGTATAAACATCCGCCAAAACAAAATATTGTGATTTTAACTTGACACTTACACACACTTGTTGTAAGGTAAGTAGCTCTATTTGGTCAGTATTTTAGCATATATACTTTTTAAAGTTGCTTTTGACGTACATGAATAAGATCACGCATTTAAAATATTACTGTTTAAATTTGTAGCGATCACATATCAAGCAATCACTGCTGAAGAATCAATTTCTACCTCTTATATATATTACGCCTTGGCCTAATATTTACTTTCCTACGTCTTACTAAAAACTCAACTTAAACTTACTGACTAAGACTCAACGCTAAGTTTTGCTGCATATAAATAAATATTTTTTTACCTATAGTTTAGTTTGAATATTATATAATATTTAGGTATTCCAATAGGTAAGGTAACAACATAATGTTTTTTGAAATATTTTATCGTTTATTGTTTTACCATTTTATTTACGTTTTTTTCTAACTAACTCCAGGTATTTTACCTAGAACACTAAGGAGTGGCTTGGGAGGGGCGTAGGGGCCATGCCCCCCAAGACATCTCACTATTTATTCTGTCAAATATTTTTAATCATTTTATTTCGGGATTTGAACTTTCCAAAAATACAGTAAAACCTCTAAATACCGGACACTCTCGGTCGCCTTAATTTTGTCCGTTATTTAGAGGTGTCCTCTATTCAGAGTGGGGAAATAACTTGCAGAAATTAATAACTATGTAGTATGTACAACATTATTTATATGTATATGCAATATGTATAATAATGGTATATGTATATTATTTTTATTATTTTAATACAAATATTTATTATACATATTATGTATTATTTAAAGTTATGATATTATTATCTATATAAAAATTAATGAAAATGTAAACAAAAATTAACATTTATTGAAAAAATTAGTTACTTTAGCACTTGTTTAAGACCTTGATGCATAATCATTTCATGTATCAAGGCATTTTCTAATTCGACTACGTTGGAGAACAGTGAAGTGTTCTGTATATCGATAGAGGAACATAAACTGTTGAAAAATCGTATGAAAAATGTTTTTATCGACGCGATAACGGATGGATTAGATAAACTATAATTATTTTACATAGTATAATAATGAATAGTAGTCAGATTATATAAGATAGTTAGATAGATATTTATTGAGGCATTCCACGATTATTCAACATTTACGATAAAAATCGTCAAAATCAAAAATTAAATTGCCATAAAAGTGTCCGTTATTTAGAATGTCCGTTATTTAGAGTGTCCGGTATTTAGAGGTTTTCCTATATAAAAGTGGTGAAAATGTCCTCGTTCCCATAAAATCGTCTGCTATTTGGAGGTGTCCGTTATTTAGAGGTGTTCGTTATTTAGAGGTGTCCGTTAAGGGAGGTTTCACTGTATACCTATTGTCAATAGCCAAGGTTATATATACCAGATACCTATTTTTTATTTCATTAATATTAATATTTATATATATTTTTTTTTTTATGTAGTACCTATATAAATATTAAATACACAGTTAATTTTTTATCTAAATAATAACTTAATACACTAATTTTTGCTATATTATATAAACACTTTCTGACTAATTTTATTATAGTTTAAATATATAAATACAAAAAAATATTGCTCCTCTCCCCCCCCCCAAGCAAAGAACTAAAGCCACCCCTAAGAAAAGAATACTTTATTTTTGTTTTACATTTTTTCCAATACCATTTAATATTTATTGCCATCAGTATCATCAATCATCTATAATTATTAAACATACATTTACTCGAATTTGATAAGAATTTTTCTAGAACATGATACCTTATCATTTTTTTGTAATAATATGATTATGATGTGATTATGATATCTATTATCAAGTTTTAACTTACAATCTACTAGTAAATACTGATTACGATTTTTCTAAAGCCGAACACGCTCAGCATAATATTTACTATTTAATTATTTCGTATTATAAAATTAAAATTAAATAATTCATAATTACGATAGTAACTATAATAATCTTGAACAAATTAATTAATTAAGACCTATTAACTCATTTAGTGATTACTTATCGTATACCTTTTTACTATGCGTGCTATATCATAAATCATACAATTTTCAAGATGTTTTGTTTTCATAAAAAATTTTTAATACAAAAAATTGTTCGTCAATATAGTTCGTCGAAAAATTATGTTAAAGTAAAATATTTGACAAGTGCTTACTAATATTATTCAGAGCATTATAATATTTGTTTTATCCTTATTTTTTTGCAGCCCTTACGAAATTATTTAAAACAAAACTCAAGATTTTTGGATTCCTTAAGAATACACGTTAAAGCCGGAAATGGTGGTTTTGGTTTTCCTCGGTACGGTGGTGAGGGTGGTAAAGGAGGTGATGTCTGTTTTGTAGCGACAGAAGGTATGTATTATAATATGAATATCTTGGTTGATTTTTTCATGCACAATATTTTGTAAGATACTACGTTTGATTGATTTAATTTATTTATTTATTTTTTTAAATTATTATTTAATCAATTGAATTTATTGTGTCAACATATTTAATGTTTTAACAATGTTATAAGAAAAATATTACCATTAAAATACATTGTGCTATATCTTCTTTATTGAAGAATTGTAATATTCTATATATAAATGATATTTAAAATCACTTAAACCTAAAAGCTAAATAATATAATATGTTTGTATACATAGGTAAATTTTGTAGTTTGGTTGACATAAATAATATTTAGTAAATATTTTAATTTATAGGTATGACACTGAAAGATTTTTTAAAAAAATTTCCACAAAAAAAAATACGAGCAGAAATGGGTGGTAATAGTCATTCTAGACGTATACTTGGTCAAAGTGGCGAAGATAAAAAAGTAAATGTACCTACTGGTATCACTGTTTATGATGATAAAAATTTGTTGATTGGTAAGTACATTTTTTTAAATTTATATATTTGTTTCATATAATTAAAGTTATTCTTTTTATTAAAGTAAAAATATGTGTATTTTATGATCATATAAAATATTTAATTTCCCAGATCAGATAACAGAACTTCACACTAGTATACTATAATGATTTATACATAATAGTCAAGTATAGTATGCAAGATTGCAATCCTTTCACATTTATTATAAAATTATTGGTATTCTATACTTCCTAAGTAGAATTAACACTTATTATTTTTTATTATTTTCTAATTTATAAAAAATAAAACTTATTATATAATATGATTATAATATAGTGTTAATAAATTTTACTAAAGCATAAAATGTCAATTTTATTTAAGCTTTCGAGCTATCTTGATCATTTTAATATGCTTCCTACTTATGTTAAATTTGATGTCTAGTACAATATGTATGTAAAATTGTGTAACATTTTTTTTTCGAGATTATAAATCAGATTTTTGTCATCAATATAAATTTAATGTTACTATTTTTTCATTTATACTTTATATTTTATGTTATAGGTGAATTAAACGAGCCAGATTCTGAATTGATAGTTGGTAAAGGTGGAGATGGAGGTAATAAAACTAATGGATACTGTGGTTTAAAAGGGGAAAGCAAATCTATTAAACTTGAACTTAAGTTAATTGCTGATATTGGTCTTGTTGGTTTTCCAAATGCTGGAAAATCTACATTACTAAAAGCTATTTCTAATGCTAAACCAAAAATTGCTTCTTACCCATGTAAGTAAAATATTTAAAAAAAATAATTAAATATACTACTTTTATATATTTACAGTTACAACTATAAGACCAAATATTGGTATTATGACTTATGACGACTTGCGACAAATATCAATGGCAGACTTACCAGGACTTATAGAAGGAGCTCATTGTAATATTGGGATGGGACATAGATTTCTTAGACATGTAGAAAGAACAAAATTACTTCTTCTTGTTGTTGATATAAATGGTTTTCAATTGAATCCCAAACACAAGTTTCGATCATGTTTGGATACAGTAGTGTTACTAAATAAAGTTTGTATTTTAATCTTATTGTATTCAACTAATTAATTAAATAATAATTTTTTTTTACAGGAACTTGAGTTGTATAAAGAAGAACTACTAGATAAACCTGCTATGTTAGTAATAAACAAAATGGATACTGATGGCGCCAAAGAGAAATATTTAGAGATTGAAAATCAGTTAGAACATTTAGATGGTAGGTTACTTGCAGGGATGTATTGAAGTAATGAAGTGTATATGGGAGTATACAGAGTATAATATTTTAACAATATTAATAAATAAATGTGTATGAAAAAAATATTGATTTCGTTAGTATAAGTTATACAATGGGTCTAAGGTAAATAGTAAATAATATGTACATTGTTTTATTCTGACTTTTATTTTAATTGAATTTTTTAAAAAAAAATTTTGGTTACCTATGATCACTATATGGACTGAAAACACCATACAATATAGGTGATAGTAAATAGATTTCCTATTAAAAATATTTACAGTGGATAAAAATAAATTATATTATCCAAATATTATATAAATAACTAGTTTTTTTTTTTTTAATTACATAATTTTTATAAATTAAGGAGTAAACAATAAAAGTATGGTTTTTCACTAATTTTCTACCGCAGGGAAAGCATATTTTTGAGATACATTTTTAAAAATATGGTTGTATATTCAAAACATTATTTATTAATATATCTCTGATTATTTGTCTTTTTGTCAAATATCATAGTTTAATTTTTTAAGTTTAATGTGCAATTAATTTTTTCAGATACTATTTTATCATATCCGGATGAAATTAAACCATCTAAAGCTATTAAATTTGATAAAATTTTAAAAATATCAGCTAAAGATCAACCAGATGATGTGCAAAAGGTGAAGTCAACAGCTCGTGAACTTTTAGATATCAATGAAGAATTAAACAATAATATAGAATATAAATCTTTAAAAACTATCAAAGAACAGTTAAGAGAACGTGGTCCTGTCCTAGTATAAATTAATGTATATTTTTATTTTTGATACCAAAACGTGTTTTGTTATTATTATTATAATTTTTTTTATTATTCTTGGTAAAGAACTAAAGACTGTTGATTTAAATAATTAAATATTTTATTCAATTTTTTAATTCAAAATATTGTTTGAAACATAATATGTGGCACTCTTTGGTCTTCCTGAGTTCTGATCATTTAGAAAATTGAATTAATACACCGACAAAACTCAATAACTGTACTTAAAAAACAAACTTAAAAAAACAAAAGTAAATAATTGTTTTTTTAATTATCTTTATTCTATACATAAGTTTAGTATTTACTAATACCTATTTTTGAATAAATTATATATGATATGCATACATTATTTAATATTTATATATTCTCTGTCCAGCGAAAGAACATGGTGCAGCATAACAAAAATTAGTTCCTATAGTATAGTGGTTCTCAACCTTTTTATGCTCATGACACATTTCTTATAAGTTATAATTAAAGACCAGAATTTTATGCATTTGTATGTTCATACTGAGTGTATGCACTTATTCAAAGGTTTGAAATGTGGGTGATTCAGACCTAACTGATTCTATAAACCAAATTTAATTTTGCATATAATGGCATACTTGGAGAGTTGGGGTATATAATGTATTAATGTACATATTTTTTACAATCTTTGTAAATAATCAACTTATTTCATGTTTTAATTTTAGAAATTGTAATTTTTAAATACTGCTATACCTACTAGAAAAAAAAATAACCGTCAACACAGTATAGAATTTTATCTTCTCTAGTTCGTTACCGTGTTAATAAACTATTATTTGACAAATTAAATTACTTTTAAAATTACTTCTTAAAGTTGTGTAAAAATGTAGCATTCATTTATTAGCAACACCACAAATTTGATTATATTTTATTTGTTTAAACTGTTTTAAAAACAAAATTATGTTTTTTTTATTTAAATATTTTGTTGATATACTTAAATATTGAAAGATACAACACTCTAAATTTTGTTATATTTATTTGTTTTATTTGTTCTAATATTTGTAGTTGTTTAAAATAATATAAATTTATAATGTATATTTGAGCTAATTTTTTAATTATTTGTGCATATTAATGCATATTTTGACTCTTTTGCTTTGCATATTTGCCACATTTTAAGTGCATATAATTCTGATCTCTAGTTATACAGTTTGATAGAACGCTATGATAATAAAATAATAAGAAAAAAATAAAAAAAAGACATTTTTATTTTAATTATTATTTTTTATTATTAATATATTATATAATTAAAAATTAATACCTAGTAACACTATAAACATGTACCACTATCGCGGCACACCTACAGTTAATTTGTGGCACACGATAGTGTGCCGCAGAATATCAGTTGAGAAACACTATCTTATACACATTTCCACGACACATCTTGCCATGTTGGAACAAATCAGGATGATGGAATGTCACATAGAGATGCACAAAATTAACATGTTCTTTTGTTGAGTAGAATGTAGGTAAACACAAAAAAAAAAATAAATACACATCACTCTATTTATGTGTTTGATATTTGATTAAGAGGATGTATGTATCTATAGAATAAGTAAAGTTGTCTCTGATATAAGTATAGGTAATAATAGGTAGTGTAACATAAATAATGTTATTAATTCAATTTTCAAATAAAATGTGTTTAAACTAGAATAGTAACTGTATTAACTGATGAAATTTTAATTTAATTATGTGATAACTGTTACTTTCAGCGTTCGTTACCATTAAAATGTTTTGTAGAAAAAAGAAAACAGACAACATTGGTATTAAATAAATCCATTATACTTACATTATCTTAATTGATAATATAAATTATGTCTGTTGCTTGTTAGTAAATGAATAGGTACTAAGATATTTAGAAAAATATTATAAAGTTTGTTAAATATGGTATACTGCTATTCTAATAAAAAGAATATAATTAAATAAATAAATTGAGAAAAATATCAACAATTTTATTATAACTTTCATATACCTATTAGAGTCTAGACATTTTAATTTCTGACATTAATAAAAAAATATCTCAATTTATTATAAGTAGGTACCTAAAACGTTTAATTTATTATCATATTTATTTATTTATTTATTACTATCATATGGTAGATATTATCTCTTTTACTAAAAATTTTTTTTGAAAATTTGATTTGCAGAGTAATGTACACACCTATATTTGTATCAGATACATATTTTAAGCATAATTCTATAAAAAATGTATCATTAAAATAGGTAATATTTAAATTGTTTTGTATTTATCTTATGCATTTAAACATATCTATTTAAAACCAATAGTATTTGCATATAAATAATATATGACTTGACCCATTCAACCTTGTTGTGTTTTAGAACATCTAGGTTTTAATGCTTAATTAGGTATATATTTTAAATATAATAAGGTTAAATATTGAATAAAAAATTAAATTTGTGTTAGGTATACCTGTAATAACAGAAATATAGATAATATGAAATACAAATTAGGTTTTAATTATATTTTTATTTTAAAGCTTAATGTATATAGATAGATAGGTACTTACATTGAAGTAGTAAATTTAAGGATGATTTTGGTATTTTATGTTACTTAGGTATATAATAGATTATCGATAGGTAGGTAGATACATAGGTATTACATATTGTTTTAGTCTTTGATGAAATAATAGGTATGTTAATATACTATATACTACTGAATATTTATTTTCAGAACTAACTTGTTATTTTAATAATCACTAGGTATCTATTTTTATAGAAAAAATATTCATTTGTAAACATACGAGTAATTTGTGTTTTAACTAATGTAATAAAAAAACAAAATATAGGAACTGATTATTCACTGCATTGTTTTCTACTTGTCAACATGCACATTGCACAGTCATAAAATTGCTTAAAGTTAAAATTTATTTAATTTAATGTAGTTGTAAATAGTAACAAACTAAAGTTTGTAACGTTGGTATCAATTTTTCTAAAACTATAAGTCTATAACCTATAAATTTGTATTAACTATAGCCTATAGGCAATTATAAAATTACCAATTGATATAATTCTTGTTTGGAAAAATTAATTAAACATTTTTTGTTGTTTAAATGTTGATATTAATATAGGTGGGTACCTATTATGAAAAAAAGGTACTTTGGCAGTCTTAGCTATAACCTTACAAAGTATTGTAGGTACGGTTGTGAAATTTTAAAGAATTCTATTAGGAGGTAGGTACCTACTTATGTATGTTTTTAAAATAAGTTTCGTCTACGACATTGTCATATTTATCAACAGTAATACGTTTTATAGTATGGGTAAGTAAATGTATTTTAATGTCTATTAGATCTTAAACCGGAAGTATAATTATTAGCTATTTGTATTTTGTAATAAATAAAGGTAATTTAATGTAACGTATTTCACGTATTGTGTTTTTAAGAACGTATTACCAAATTAACATGTTTATTATTTTACATAATAGCTCATAATATTATACAAATATGAAATAAGTAATAATATGCTTGGCAACAAATATAACCTTAGGTATAGGTAGGTACAATAATTAGTAATTACCTATTTAAATATTATAAAATCATAAGGAACTACGATTAAAAATATTTATAAGTTATAATCTATATTATTTTACCTAACTTAAGTATAAACAAAGATTAATTATTGATTTTAGGTTTTGAGAGTAGTGATGAATTAATTAGTTTTACTATAACGAAGGGGATTTTTATATTTTCCTTGGTTTTTATAAAGTTATCCTTTATGTTTTTGAAATATTAGTAAGTAGATACCTATTTAATATTTGGCACATTGTTGATATTAGTGTTGAGTGTTGACATTTAAAATACATGTTCAAATACTAACATTTTTCCGCTTACGTCAAAATTGTAAGGTATTTATCATTAATTTTATGTTTATTATTTTCTGTTTATCTATCTATAAGGCTATATAGATAACCATTATTGTCCTGTGTTATGACGTATATAATGTGTACTCGACATGAACATTTTATTGTAAGTTGGGATTAAAAAAATGCTTTCATATTATCATTGACTTTACAATTTGTTTTAAATAAAAATAAAGTATAACTTCAAAATGTATAGTAAACTTATAGAATTTCGTGGGTACAGTAGAGGTAGAACATAGAATTTTAAAAATAGATATTTGTTCTTAGCCAAAAAATTATTGACCGTAAGATCACGTTAAATACAAGGTGACTAAAAATACTACGTAAAAATCGTTTCCACCCTACTCATAAATTAAGTAGGCGCCATTCGCTATTTTGTACTTATTGATAGGTAACTATTGCGCAAAATAGACGTCCTATTCGTTCTTGGAACTAATACATTCATTTTTTAAAAGCAAGATATCTGCGCAGATTATTAATACATTCAACATTGTTAATAAAAGTATTAATGTTTTAACGATTAGACGATCACATAGCGAGTTTAACAAAAACGTGTATAATGTATATGTAATATATATGTATACTTAATAATGTACTTTTCTTTGTGTATAAAATTAATTTTATATCTTAAATGACGTACTTACACTTTTCACTAGATATTTTCAATATACATCATCCTCTCAAATTTATCGTGTTTATTTTCATTGACAATTTAGTTTTAACCACCACAATGACAAATGAGGTAATCATTGCAATCTAATAATGTGGGGTTTCTGTTGTCAATTACAATTTCAGGCCGACACGCACGACGTATACAGAGCATTTAAATTGACAACAGTGGTCAACATTTAATAAAACTGTAGTCAAAACAATGGCATTTTACGTAATATTATGAAATGCATACAATCCATTAAAAGTATGGAATACCTAGGTATGTCAATATTGTTCGTTTATACTTGACAAGGTAAAATTAGATCTATTTTTTTGTGATTTACTATACGTTTTGAGCTTTTATGCAGCTCTGTATAACGAAATTTATGGCTTCAAGAGGTTGTCCAAACATATTTTCCTACTCTAATTTTGTCCCTCAGTGACCGCCATGTGGTCCCTTCTGGTCCATTGCCAGTTCTAGATGGGAATCCGCGGACAAATTTTCTTATTCATTTTCTTGTGACAAAATCGTTTTCATTTTATAAGTTATAACAAAACTCTTTAGTTTGTTGTTTTAACGAAGCAATATTCGCGAGTTTTTTGTATCGTTTTTAGTTTGTTATTTGTAGTTTTATTTTACCGTTTTATATAGCACAATAAATTGTTTTTATAACCATGTTTTCTAGTGATTCGTGATGCAAAGTTCTAGTTGGATTGATCTATAACAATAATTTTGAAGGTCGAGGATAAAATATTGTAAGTACGCAATTTTATATTACAATTATATTTACCTTGATATTGAATCTAAAACAATACACTTTTAACCATTGAAATTGATCTTTATTTATTTAGATATATTTATATTTAATAAATAATTTTATATTTTTGTTTTATCTTAAAAAATTTAAAAATATAGGCCGGATATTCAATGTATATCAATTACCATATCTTGGCATAATGATGTCCCTGTTTATAGTCACTATGTGACTATATAATAATTAATTACAAATTGTAATTAATGTAAAATAATCTCTGATATCTACCATACATTTTAATTTAAAACTATGTATTTTTTTAAGAAATTCATTAAGTAGATATTTACAATTTTATCTTAAAAATAATATTTTGTTATTTTTTGGGTTTACTCTATCACACTAATTTTATTTATTATAATTTATTAACAAATCTAACATATATGTATAATAATATTCAAATTAAATCAGCATATACGTCATTAAAAATAGTTTTAAACCGAGATTAAAGATTTTTAGATATCCAAGGGGGTCACACAAGACAACTGATATCTTTAGGATGTACGGTTTTTTATATAAATATTATTGATAAGATTAAACTAAAAAACCTAACGACCTAAAAATAAAAATAATTATCAATTAAATGTAATAATTGTATATAGTTATAATTAAATAACCATAAGTATTTAACTACTAAATTGATAATTAGTTATCTTAAATAATATTCGTAATTACTAACATACTAGTTACTAGTATGACGTATAAATGAATATAAGGTCAATACTTATAAAAGTTATAAATTGATTTTATTTTCGACAAATACTTGATACCTAATGGCTTATACCTATTGTATAAAACAATTGACTTTTGAATAAGCAATTAATTAGTTATATAAAGGTAGTATAGGTTTTAAAGTTTGGATGAACACACTAGCCGTAGATCAATATTTTTCTAGTATTACTAATTCAACAATTCTGATTATCAATAATTTAAATATCCCATACTTGTAGGTTATAAACTTATAATTTTATAACTCGTTTAAGATTTGATTTTTGTACATTGAAATTTTCAGAAAAATATTTTGTTTAGGAATATTAAATTAATAAAAAATATTACATGCCAAATAAAATAACAATAACGATGAAATAGCAGTTTAAAAAAAAAAATATATCAATATTTGTTTTACTATATCATTATGTACAATGTTTTTATTTGTTGTTAATGCAATAACGCATTAAAAGTTAAAACCTACATTT
>NW_020270932.1:12113-46045 GCF_002803265.2 Melanaphis sacchari
AAATATTATTAAAATTTATTGATTTTGACGACCAGCGTGGTTGTTTTTGTATGTACTAGAATGTCACGGCCTACAATGCTGTATTACGACGATGAAGATGAAGAAGGGTCTCCTGACAGCGTGGGCTTCATTGAGGAGGATCATCCACTACAATTGCATGGCAACAGGGAATTGGCGGCGCAGGCCGTCAAGCTGCTCCAAGTGCCGAGCAGGCCGGGTGATGCGTCATTTGCTTCATCTACCACTGATATGGACGTGCCCATTTATGTTAGAGGATCTTCATCCAGAAGTCTTGGAAATCGGGTTAGTGTTTATTTTTGTACTATTAAGTTCGTGTTAGAATATTTATTTATTCTAAATAAGGGTAGTGAAATATATTTCTAACCTTTTCCCCAAATTTAACACGTAAAATGACTATAATATCTAACAAGTGTAAGGGATGTAATATAATTATCGTTTGTTTTAAGTTTCTACGATTATATGATTATACAATATATTTTAATATCATCATTTTAAGTTTATGTTTGAATAAGTCATCAAAAATTACGTGAATTTATTTTGAAAACAATTACTTAAAAATGAACCAATATTAAAACTATTAAATCTAATTTAAAAGAAATGTTGTTAAACTTAATGTTAACAAAATGTTCAACTTAAATCATACGTATAAATAATACACATTTTATTTTAATGTATAACTGGTCACAGTCCGACAATCATATACTGATTTATTATAAATCAATTGAGTTCAACAAGTTATGAAAATGTATGACTTCTTGCACATATATTATATTATTATTAGCAATATTATCAGTGTCCTAAAAAAAAAAAATAATTCTACAGAAATCATCAGTAAATTTTAAAGCTACATAAATGATATTCATGTGATATGGTTAGGTTAGGTTATAGGTTAGAGACAATCATATATGTTATGTTCGAACTTGTTAGAATTTTATTTTTATGTTCATACAAATTGACAATTAAAGTAGTTTATGTATTAAAAAAAAATTTCTTTTAGATAATCATAAATTATGTTTTTACTAAATTATCATATAATAATTATTTGCTAGATGCGAATGATGCGATCAACCAGTAATCGTATAATTAATAATGTTCATTAAGTAGGTTTTTTTTAATTCAATAAGCAGAAACTAAATAAAAAATATAGTAATTTAAATTTGTTTTCTTAATTTTTTTATTTTTTAAGAAAATTATGGTCTTAGCTGAACAAGTCCTTGTAGAGATCCGAATTAACAATTTGTCATAAAATTGTGACCTACCATAATTAATTATAATTTGTAATAATAGTAATTCTAATATAATATTATATTATTTATAATATAATTTTTTACTTAAGTTATAAACTATCAAATATTAGTCAAATTTTCGAAATAATACATTTTTTTTAAAAAATTTATTTAATATGAGTTATACATGATCAATGGTAATGCTATAACTTTATTACACATTGTTAAAGGTGCATAAATATTTACAAATTTTAACTATTTTTACGAATGTTAGGCATAAAATATATTTTGATTTTAGCATACACATATTATCATATTGTGTATTGTGTATTGTACATATAACGTGAATACTAGACAAAACGATATATGACTGAAGTAACCACGCTCATATGAATGTACTCATTATTCATTAGTTGATCGAACTACAAGGAAAGGATAAACAATTGTTTAAATACATATATTATAGTTGGTAGGTACTTATGTTGATTTTTGTATTAATGCTGATGTTATAATAATTATATACTGTGGAAATGTTTATAAATTACATTGGTAAATATAATTTTAAAATATTAAAAGTATATTGTGTGTAAACATTGTAATCTTTCTAAAGAATGTGCTGCGCAATAAAATAAAATATTTAATTTTTACTCGACCTATTCAAAATGTAAGTATGCTTAATGACTTGGCAGTGAGATATAATAAGATTCATATTTATGATCGTGATTATATTTTATATTTATACAATGTATAATATACATACTTTAAAAATGAATACTTTTGATGTAATATTATCAACAATAATAACAAAAATAAAATCACATTACCTAAATTTAAAAAAAAATATAGATCGAACCACAATTGTTGTAAATTGGTCTATTTTTATTTTATCCCAAGTTTCAACGACAGTGATTAAAAGCTGTTTAAAATAATTTTAATTATTTTTTTTTAATACCTGAATAAATTGTTATAGATCTACTTACATTAGAAAATTATTATTTTATTACAAAATATTAAAATATAAATAATAAATAAATAAGACCTTATTAATTTTATTATTAGTTTTTATTGTATTAATGGATTTTAATTTTAAATAATAATGCAATTTAAATTTTCTAATGTTTTTTATAGCTGAAACTTTATATTATTAAACTATAATCATAAATATAATTAAAAAATATATTTTTGTTTTTATTATAGTTAAATTGTATTATTAACTAATTAATAAAACGTGTTTTTGTTTCCTATATTATCCCCAAAAAAATTATAGGTACTTATTTGTTCTTGATAGTTTACCTGTGCAAATAATCAATGGTTAAAATAAAAGATTCAACATAATCTATAACAATCGATTTTATATTTTTGACTAAAAACCTCCGAAGTTATAATAAGTATATAGCCCCTAATAGTATACTAATGATTTTATGATTTATATCGTATAAAATATGATTAAGCTTACAGTTTTTAGTAACGAGTTAAAAACTTTGATTGTATTAAAATACATAAATTAATACTTTTATAAATAAGTAATAATAGTTTATGTAAACGTACTAATTATATTCATTTTATCTTCATCACTATCTAGAAGAACTTTTTAATAATTTGTGTTAAATATTATTTATTTATTCTGTATTTATTAAGTTTATAATACAAAGTAGTTTCTTAAAAAAATAATATGTTTATTAAAATAATATTGCTTTATTGTAATTTGTACTGTTTATATAAAAATGTATTTCTTCATTTATAACTTAAAAATATTAATTTGAAATATTAGCTTTAAAGATTGTAATAATATATTATTATATTCTTAAATATTTCAATTAAATTATTACTTAAACAATTTTTGAACTAGGATTTTAGATAATTTCTTAACATTATTATTACTTATATATATATATGTATACTTAGTGATTCTTTTATCGAACAATACTAATTATTTCGAAATCCATTAACGTTTTTTAAATATATTACTTATTATTTTAATCGAAATATAAATTTTAAAAATTAATTAAATTAAATTGTATATAAATCTAATTCAAATTCATTAATTTAATAAAAGAAATTTTAATCTCAATAAAAGTATTTTATTTTTGATAAACATTCTAATAAATTATTGCATAGTAGGTACCACTAAATCAGTAATAATAGAAAATCAAATTTATGTTGCCTATCCTATACGCCTTATTTTTGTCTGATTCTTTTATAATGCTTTTACAAACCAATGTAACACGCGTCCTTCATTCCAACATCATAACTACGAACTAGAATGAACTTCGAAAAAATCTATAATAACGGACCTTTCATAATCCTACCAATATTAAGTAATCTGATGAAATGTTCAATATATTATTCCTAAAATAATATGTTTATTATTTAATTAAAAACTTTGCTACCTCTAATAAATAATGATTAGATATTTAATATTCAAA
This sequence comes from Melanaphis sacchari, assembly GCF_002803265.2. Taxonomy (NCBI): domain Eukaryota; kingdom Metazoa; phylum Arthropoda; class Insecta; order Hemiptera; family Aphididae; genus Melanaphis; species Melanaphis sacchari. The sequence continues at coordinate 15,787 of NW_020270932.1, forward strand.
CTTAATAAATAGAGTTTATCTCATTTTCATGATTAATATTGATATATTATTGTATATTAAACATATATAAAGATAATATTATAGCTTACATATTGTTATGAAAAACTTTTACTTTTCTTACTCACAAAAAAGAAAATTAAAATTTGTTAAAACCTTCAATACGCTTTTCAATTTTTTTAATGTTAATGTTAGTCATTATGTATTGATAAATAAATAAAATTTACATTGATTAATTTATTTTTTAAATAAAATGATTATTATTCAAATAAATATTGTTTAATGTATATACATTAATTATACATAAATAAATGAAATAATATTGTGTTTTGACTTGGAACTTATTTGGTTTAAAAATTTTTTATAAATTTATATATAATAATTGATTGGGTTTGGTATCGATATTACAGATTGATTTTTAATTACAATAATACTATTCAAAATTATATTACTTATTCCAATTACAGTAATAAAAATCATAATAGTTTAAATAATATATTATACACACACACACACACACACACACACACACACACACACACACACAGATATATATATATATATATATATATATATATATATTGAAGTAATACATAATATTGTCTATTATTTTTTTCAAAGAAAATATGGTTTTATACAAATAAAATTATTTACTATATCAGTAAGTACAAATAGGACAGTATATTATGTTATTATATTTTACGTTAAAATAACTTAAATTAAGTATAAAACTATTAAGTGTAACTACTTTAATAATAATTAAATTGTTCGTTGTATATAATGTTGTTTTTTATTATGCTTTATTTCTATAAGTATTTAATTTTTATAGTTTTAACAACAAAAAATCAAAGCTTTATCAGAAAAAAAGATTTACGTCTAATGAGTTATGACCCTATAATAATATATTACTAAGACATAAAATTATATTAAATTAATAACGAAGTTAAAATAAAAAATACGTTAACCTTTTGCTTATCTAAAACAAGACTACTATAAAAAGTAGTGTTAACATTTAGTTAATAGTATTACTATAATATCATTATCTATGAATTATCAAACAAATAAAGTAAGCTTCTATATCTTCAAGTGGATTAATCAAAAATGTATTTTTTTAATACGTCATACATAAAGTGTAGTTATTATTTTTTAACTTCAATAAATATTATTTTAAAATTTAATTTTATGATCTACACAAAGTATTATGATTATTATGTTATTTTATTATGTAGGTATGCATAAACAACAAGTTATTACAAATTGATGTATTAATATAAAATATAATTGTAAAATTTAAATAAGATACAAAACCAAGACAATTATAAAATTGTTATTAGTCAAATATCGTTGTTGGTTTGAAAATTTTAATATACCTACATTTTTTAAGTGAAGAAATTTATACGCTAAGTTGAATATTTGAGATTTATATTTTTTTAGAAGTTAACATAAGTCATGAGGAATATTGAACTTGTATAGTTAATTCTGATCATTTGGATGTATTCTTTCAGTAAAAGAGAGTTGAACTAAAATACGAATGATTGCATTAAAATAATATAGTTAGATATATGATATGGGATTGTATTATTAAATTTGCATCATATATTTTATTTTCAATGATTTTGGTAAAAACTTTTGAAAATTTTCTACTTTTATTAATTGTAATTACAATTGCTGATTTTGAACAGCATTAAAGTTATAAATGTAAAAATATTTTGATGCTCTATTTAAAATATTTTTATGAATAACACCTGTAATATACAAAAGTATGTTTTTAAATAAACATCTTTTTTTATTATTTTAATTTATAATAAAAAATAAAAAATTATACACCTAAAAAAACAATACGAGTTTTATCAATTTTACTATTTTAATTTTGTTTAATCAATAGAAAATTATCAACCACGACATTTAACAAAATAATATCTTGGTATATAAAATAAGTGTATTATCAATGAAAAGATTAAAATTATTTGTACACGAATTTAAACAATAAATAATAGATTGTCAAAATATTTCTTATTGTCTTTACATTTATGGTCAGATTAAAAATGTTAAAAATGTATCATAATAATCAAGATACAAACAAAATTCAACACATAGATTCGCATGCTATTTATTTCACAATATATCTATAGATTTGTATCTTAAAATTCAACTACAATTTTCAATCATAACTAATTTTTTTTCACATTTAACATGGTTATTCCTAAAATTAGTAAAATATTTAATAATGATATAGATAGTATTAACATAATCAATATTTAAATATTATCAAATTTTCAAAGAATTAATTAGATATAGAACAATAAAGATTACCCAAGAATAAATTCACAAATTTATAGAAGTGATATAATAAATTATGATACCGCACGTTTTTGTGGTTTATACGTATTAATATAAAAAAAAAAAATTATTAATTTTTTATTGACTAATTTAACATTTATGTTATATTTCTAATTTAAGTATATGTATGTATTTAACATGTATGCATGACATATTATACATTTATACATTTTTAATCACTAGAATTTGACTGAAATTAAATTCTTAAATACCCATTACATAAAATGTTACACTATTTTATTATTCAATGAGTCAGTGCTCGATGAGTTTACATGATTTATGTATTTTTTATTTAAAGTAATATGATATATTGAAGGTAGAACATTTATGATTGTTTTATTTTGGAGTTTTGAAAAAATATTCTAAAAAAAATGTTTTGTAAATTAATTAGTTACTTAATTATTATTATAAATGTTATTCAATGTTTTTTTAGTACCTGTCTGAACAAAATAAGAATAATATTTTATTTTAGTGGTAAAAGTGTTACTTTTTTTTTTAAACACGATACGTTTTTGAATTATTTTGTAAGATTGGATATTTATAGATTCCAATTTTATTTTAATTAAAAACATATTGCTTTATTAGTATATGTAAAGTAAATACTATATATTAATACTAAATAGGTTATACAGCTATATTTCTTGCTATTCATTTTAAAATGATCCTAGGTAAAATATTTTTGTAAAAATATTTGGTATTAAAATCTTTTATTTACTAATACCATTATAATACACAGTATATAGTATATACTATTAAATTATGTAAATCAATGATGAGAAATCAATATAATAATATGTGTCCTTATCTTATTTTCATAAAAATAACTTATTCTTATAAAGTTTTTTTTTAAGAAATTTTCATTCACATTAGAGTTTTTATGGAATAATTCTAATTTCAATTTATATTTAGTTTAAAAGAAACAGAGATTGTCGTTGAAAAAATAAAATATTAACATTATTTTATAGCGTAGTTGGTAAATAACTAAGCAATACTGGAAGCTAATTTTATTCTTGTTACACTTGGATTAGAATACTTATATTTAATTCGTATAAAACAAAATGTAAATAAACTTACGTAATGTACATACATGTATAGGCATCTAATACCTATGTATACATATCTTTTATACAATATAATATTGTAATTGTGTAATTTTCATTTTTTTTAATCAAAGATTTTATTTTTCTACTAATTTAATGTGCACTAGTTGTTTCAAGGAATTTCCACCAGAGCTTGGGAAATTTGAGCGAGTTAAGTTTTTTACTTTGAATTTTATACTTACCGCACATTTTACATCTTTGTTATACGACACGTTACATTTTTTTCAATTTATCAGTGAAAAAATACTATATTTTCGAAAAAAATCATATTAACCCGTGGGCGTGTTTGTACGATACAATAATATATTATATTTAACGAGGTGCTTGATAATATCAATATACCATCGAATGTCAAACCGACGAAATGGCAGTTATAACGAAATTATGAAATACGCAAGACTCGTTATCATTTCGTATGCACGTATAAATGTATAATATATAATATTTAATGTTGAACATCGAAAGTCCTTTCGGCATTGATAATGATCATTATAACTCAGAAGTAAATCCAGCAGCACACACAAAATATAATACATATGTACATATTATTACGCTATACAGTAGAACGTAGGTAGGTTTATAATATAGTTAATGCTTCATAGTGTAGTTTCACTGACCGCATTGTGGCAATACATTCGTCACGTAAACGTGTAATCATCAGTGCACGATAATATTATATTCGGAGCTGTTTTGGGTAATATACTCGTAAACATAAGTGCAACTCTATAAATCCTTTAGTGGTTTTTGATTGACATGAATTATTACGATATTACAACAATACATTGTAATGGCGTACACTTCTATTTAATATTATACGTATATTCTTCAAAAAAATATATCACGTTCCGTTGTAGTGTAAAATACATTCAACGGGAAAATTTAAATCTATCGGAACTTTGTAAGAATGCTATGGGTTTTTAATCTTTTAAGTTTTCGTATATCCGGGTACGTGTACACATAATAATCAACACTCGATTTAAATATAATAATATCATATTAAAATAATGTTTTGATTTAAATTAATAGTTACTATTTAAACCATATATTGAAGAGATTTTGTTTCTAAAAAAAATTTGGATTGTATTAACCTATTTTATTTTTTTTATTATGAAAATTTACAATCTGCATAGTAACCAATTCGTACAATAAGCAAATTAAATGGAGGTACTAATCAAGAGGCGTGAGTAAAAAAATTATCCAGGGCGGCATCGCAGACTTATTAACTTATAAGTTATAGTGTTATTTATATTCTCACTCAATATTTCATGTTTAAATATCTCATTTTATCAATATTAGAGTTCTTTTGTGGTGATTTTGTTTTCTCTATTATTAATTTGATGAAAAAAATTAAAGCAATATTTAAAATTTTACTCTATTATAAAAACTATTTATTATTGCCAATATTTACATGATTTAATGTAGGTACCTTACATTGAAATATAGTTTATTTTTCATAATACACCAATATCTCGTTTTATATAAGAAAGGTAACGTATATAATTTTATTTTATTAGTAGGATCTGTATGTCTAAATGTAATAAATATAAAACGTTAACTATACATTTTATTTTTAAAATAGATTTTAATTGACTTATTTCCAAACAATCACTTTCACTAAACAATTTAGACAAATTTTCGACTCGTAATATTTGAATAATGATAAAAAATTTAAAGTGATATATGAAAAATTACCATGACCTACTATTTTAATATAACACAGCTGTTGGATATTAATTTATTGCTATAAATATTTGAATGCACAATTTTGGTTGATACTATTACTATGCCGCTTTATTTATAACTATATAGAATTGTTAAGATGTTCTGTTAAGGTATCCATTTAACTATCAATTACTATTTGGTTTAAATACGTAGTATTGATTTTTTATGATATATATATATTGTAGATGGTAAATTATACCTAAAACCACCAATGATTAATGACCATTAAATTTTTATTATATTATCTAAAATTTTAACAAAAATAAAATAATACATGTAAGTAAATATTAATAAATAAAGTCTTATTAAGACTGTTATCTACTTATGGATGCCTATTTTATAGAATGGAAGGTAAAATAAGATTTTGAAATAAGATTTTATGTAGCACGTGGATTGTTTAAGTTAATTTATAATATAATTATTTAACAAGTAGGTAACAATAATACTTAAAAATCAAATTATTTATTACATTAGATACTTAAATAATTAATGCGGTAAGATTATTATTTTTTTTTTTAATTGAATTAATTATATTGAAAAATCAAACATAAAATACTGATTAAATGGATAAAAACAATTATGTACAAGTATATAATATGTCCCAATGTTAATATTATACTTACTGCATAACAATTAGAGTGGGTTATTTTTTCTCTATCAATTACAATAAACCTTTCACTTATCAGTAATAGAAACCAATATTGATTCAAATTATTAGTGTATTTGCTAATAAATTATCTAAACAAATTTTATAATTATTATCAGATAAATAGTTTTTTAAACTTTATTTTACTTGTTTTTGTATTTTTCTTTTATTTCTATATTCATACTAAAAACAAAAGTATCATAATTTATATTACTGCCATTTCATAGTAATTATTGAGAATATTTATTTAAAAACGAATTTATCAACCAAATAAACATTTTCAATCAATATTATATGTAAATATATTGAATTTAATTTTACTAAAGAATAATTAAAATTTTTCAATTTAGTATATTTTTAAAAAAATGTCAAAGGATCCTGCTAATCAAGTTGATTAGCAAGTTTAGCAAGATTAGTTGATTAGTTAATCAACTAAGTTAAATTAATTAAATATATAGAAATTCCATTCCAGAATGTGAAAACATATTTATTATTATTTTTTTTTAACTATGCCAGTCATCATTAACTAATAACTGTTCCAGTAAATGATCTATTTTCATCATTGAAACTTGACGTTTTGGGAATATAATTAAACGAAAATAATATTACTACAATTTAAATTTCGATAATATCGACTAGGTTTTAAAATAGAAATCAATAATGTTTGTGAATAATTTTTAATCAATTTATATTTCAATAACAATATTAAATTATAAATATTTTTCAATTTTCAGTAGAAAATTTTTATATAGCGTCGAGTTTAACAGAGATAGATAATTAGTGACTGATCAAATTCTACTATGTTCAAAATAGTTAATTTTTAATTTTAATTTAGATTTTATTGAAATTTTATACTTAATAATATGTTATGTAGATATATTACGCTGTGTATAATTTATAATAGGTAGCTACTAGCTACTATTATAGTTATGACATTTTTGTAACGCGTTTGTGTTTCTGTTCTTAATGACTTGTTTGTTTTTTTCATCCAAATATTAGTCACAAATAATAAATTAGTAAGTTACAAAAAATAATAAAACAAATTATAAGAAAGTTGTCAAAGGGGGGGGGGAATTGTGCAAATCATGCAATTTATTTTGTCTACTCATTTTTGTGGCCATTTGTTATTATCACAATGGATGAATACTATGAAATACACAATACGAATGTTCATCACTCATCATCGATACCTAAGTATGAACTACGTATAAACATTATACGTACCTACACAATAAATTATAATATTTCATATGCGTCCTTGGTATTAAAATTATTTTTTACTGCATTGATACAAAAATAATGTGACATTTTAATCTAAAAGTTGTTGGATAAGAAAATTAAATTTAGGGTTGTTTATTTCAGCTTAGATTTTGATATATGAGCATTAGTCATTTTTGTTTTAGAATTAACAACAGTCATTATTTTTCAAATTTGTCTTAATATGTATTGTTAATATCAATTATTAACAATTAATAAATATTCAAATATGTTTACTATACTTTAGATATTTAGTTTAATTTTTTTTATCACTGTAATTATTATTACATTTTATACACTGAAAATTCAATTTTTAACATTTAGTTTTAAGATTTCATAATTAGGATTCTTGGAGATGTTTTAATAATTGATTAAAACATAAATTTATTTAATGTTATGTTTACGCAATTATCAAAATATCCAGAATAATAAATATTAGTTGACAAAATTATTACAATGATGGTTATCTATTATTTATATATAAAAAAAAAAAAAAAAAAATTTAAGTACTTGTAATATTATTGTTCTTTTTTAGTTAAAAATGGATCCAATTTTGTAATTATTCCTAATATATATTTCTTCATGTTATTATATTATCCATATTGTATTGGAGATTTTTCGATAGTTATTTTTTGTTTGAAATAATTTAAGTCAAAGTGATATCACTACAATTGTTTCATATTCTAAAAAAAGGATACTCATGTGCTTTTTTTTCAAACTTTTATTTAATAATAGAGGAAAGCATTTGGATTTTTTTTTTAAAGATGAAAACCTTAGAAATATTTTAGGGGTTCATTTTGTTTATTGATTTAGACAGAATAACGTTTAAATAGGTAACATGAACTTTACTTCTTTAAAAGACTGAAATATCTTTAAGCTAACATTATTAAATTAAAAGTGTAGACCTTTAAACTAGTGAGGATTTATCATAATTCAAAAGTAACTAAGATTTATTTTGTTGTAATAATTCTTATAAGCCAATTAATATTTTAACTTATCTTTGTTGAAAAAAGCATGTTAAAAAGAATTAAAAATGTCTATAATTATCAGAATAGTGATTTCTAGTGTCCTAACTTCTGTATACTATTTTAGAGACATAAAATATAACTATGTACAGTCATACAGTTTTATGAAAAATAGTGTGATATCAAAAAATAATATAAATAATATATATATATGATAATAAATGACTCTAATTATTAAATATTAGTAAAAAAAGTTATTAAATTCAATAAATAAAATGCGATTTAAAATAATTTGTATTATGCTTATGTGTTATATTATTTTGTATATGATTTAATGAAATTGCGTTTGTCTAGACATATTATTTTATTACGTGTACAATGGCTAATGCATTTTTAATGATTTTAGAAATCTATTAATTAATTTTTATCGTTAATCATGATTCGTGGGGATATATTAAGGTTCATACTCCTCATGTTTAATGTGAATATAAGTATGATATAAAAATACTATTATTTTTGAATTAATAAATACTACGATTCTATTATATAGGTGCAGCAATATATAATATGGTTAACTTATTACATCTATAATATTTTTACCAGATTGAATTATTGTATTTAGAAATTTTATTGTGTACTGTTTTAAATACTGTCAACACTTTTAAATTGTATTTAATTCTATTTTACTGTTATAACATTAAATTTACTATTTACATAATTATTCGCAGATAATAGTACAGATTAAAAACATTTTCTTACACAACAAGGCATTGTTTTTTAATTGGAAGATTTTACTTATTTTATTATTTATAAATGTTTTTAATCTACATTAAATATAATATGTATATGAAATGGTTAAAAATAGTAGGCACTAAATATATATTTATTATTATTATATAATTATAATTGTTATTACTTTGCGTTGTTTAATATTTGTCAATATGTTTTATTTTCAGTTAAAATTTAAGAAAAATTAACAAACATATCTCAATCATATATCATATAGTTATATTTGTTTTATTAAATATTTGATACAAAAATAATCCACAATTAGTCGAAAAATAGATATTATATAATAATAATTTCCACACCGAAGGAAATGTGATATTAATAGATACTTGGTTATCTGACTAATAGTCCTACAAATAATGGTGTATACTATTAAAAATTGGAATACATATATATATATATATTTTTTGTTACGATAACTCGAATTACATTTAAGAGTTATAAATAAGTAGATACGTAGTTTAAGTACGTGAAATACGTTAATATATTATTAACGTTCACGTTGTATCTATCAATATCAAATACATAAAATAAGTAAAATTATAAATACACCTATTTGGCTACTCGAAGTATTTAATTTCGCTCCGATTATCTCATAATAATAATAACACCATGTAAGAGAGTACATAGCAAAAAAATTCTAAAACGTAGAAAAATTTCATTATTACGATGATTTTAAAGACTCACTAATTAGTATGTTGAGTGACGTCTTTCAAATCGCTGTTTAATTTTTGTTTTTGTTTTTAATTTTTGAATATTATTAAAAAGAAATTAAAATTTCAGACCAAAATCACATTAAAATTGCTCCTAATAAGCATGCCTTTCACTTCGCTGTTTCATTATAACTTATAACTTATGAGCTATCGTCGCGTACGATTACTACTGCTTTTCTCCCTTCCAATTTTAATTTTAAAATGGCTTTATGCAAATTTATTTTGACCTAAATTTAACATTTTGTTCAATTATTTCTTTCTTAACATACATTTCTTTTAAAGAATAAAAATTCAAAATATAATAGTGTATCTCTTTCGTGCACTAAAAATTACATGGGTATAACTACCTTTACTTATACTATACATAGTTATATTATTATAATTTGCTCATCAAAAAACTATTCATACCTTTCATATAGGTACTACGTCAAATATCTTAAAATAATTCTCAGAATAATTATTATCGATGATATTATAGTTTATGCGGACGATTACCTATATTGAGTGGGATATATTGATTCTATTGTCATAATTGCATAGGATATCAAACATTATCATCCACATAATGATATCGCTTTCATCCGTGTAATAAATTTTCAGTTATATCATAACCATTTATAGTATTGTCCTTTTATTTAAATAAGCATATGATATATTGTTTTAATTAAAATGCCGTTACAGATATATAATTATATGGCGCGTGTTGAAACTATTAGATTAAAATTGATGGGCGCTAAACCTTAATTGTGATTGGATGAAACAGATTATAAGTCTAATAAGAATTGAATTGCTTTGAAATTTTTAAAATTATATAATGGAATAAGGGCGCGATGGTAAATAATTGTCAACTTTAATGCGTATAATAGTCCATAAAAACATATAATGGATAGTAGATATATAAATTATATGATAAATAGTTATGTGAATTTATTTGCAAGATACCTGTTTGTATGCATATATTATTATTGTTATTAAATTATAGCTAATGTACACATAAATATATATATTTTTTAATACCTTTATTTATGATTATGGGTATAACACATAATATTATAAAAAACAAAATAAATCACTTTTAATAAAGTTTAACTAGGATTAGTTTATAGGTAATCGTGATTATTATATTTCTAAACTGTAGTTGAACATGAATAGTATTGTATTATTTCAATACTGTCATTTTCATATATATTTCTATTCATACATTTTTTTTTTTTTTTATAAAATGGGAAAATAATAGTAACATATTATGAATGAATAAAATATATAATAATAATAATAAATCTCTATTATCAATATTACAATATTAAAAATATATATTTAACCACATTAATTAATATTACATAATATTAAGCTATATCATTAACTAGTTACTATATAAAGTCATAAAATCAGAAAAATTCCAAAGTTGTTAAAAATGAAAAATAAAATTGTAATTTGTATTATGTTTTGAATTACATATAATAAAAGTTAACACTTTTATGTTTAAAAATTTCTTTAATGGAATAACATTGTTAAATAATTGTTAGAATTTTTTTTAGAATAAAAAAATATAAATTATATTATATTATGTACTTATATGCTTGCATGATATTTGTATATATTTCATTCGGTAGGTACTCATAGTTCGTAAATCACTTAATAGTTAGATTCAAATAAAAATTCTTAACCGAGTAACCGATACCGAATCAGAAAATAATAATTTAAAAATATATTTCGTTCGTAAATCATGTAATCAGCTTATTTAATTATTATTATTTATCAAAAATTTACATGTTGTTTATCTATTAGGCATAAAAAATGTATAATGAAAGATAAAACATTATATTTTTTTATTAATCAATAATTATTGAAGTTTAATTTTGGGAAAATTGATCATCTCAAAACACTTTAACTGTACAAATTAAACTTAAAAAAATTTAAAAAGTATAAAATAAATCCTTGTATTTTAAATAAATTATATCTATATAGTAATTAAGACAAATATTTATCTAATTTCGCTTTTTTTTCTTTTTTTTTAGAAAAAAAATACCTAGTTTTTATTTTATACTAAATTGTGATTCAAGATCAATAATTCTGTACATAATTTTTTTTTTTTATATATATATATTTTTTTTTTTTAGTATGTTTTATACATACAGTTATGCTAAAGTACTTTTTTTAAGGAGCTAACGAATACTTATAAATTTAAGTTAAACAAGATAAATCATGTTTTTTCTAAAAATAGAAGTTCAAATATTATGACGATGGTTTTAAAAATATTAAAATTTACAACATGATTCTGGGCATATTTTGGTACAAACGACCATAGTAGGTATAACTTCAACTGTATGTATATTTAAAAATAATTTAATAAGGTTATCATTCATATTCTATACATTTGTTTAAATTTATACCACTTACAATCAGGGTTCGAAATCGATTTTAATAACAATAAAAATCGTTCTAATTTCTCTATAAAAAAGTAGTATAATAATCAACATTTTTTCATAATGATATTAAATATTTACATTAAATCTAAAATTAAAATCGATAATTTATTTTAAAATAATAAAGTTTTATAATCAATTTAAAATCTAAAAAAAATAATGATGCAATTCTAATTTGAAAAATAAAAATAGTCCATATGTAGATAACTGATTTGTCGGTAGATAATTTATTTTTATTAGCATTATCACCGTTTCGTAATAACGAAATGAATACTATACGGAACGCGAAAATGATAATCCCTGCACCCGTGATGTGGTTCATATATAAGATTAGAAAACAATTTAAATTTAAAAATTAGAAGTGATATTATTTTAAATCGGGAAAAAAGAAAAATTAAGTTTAAAATTTAATTTAAAATAAAAAATAAATTAAATTAGTACTGTGGAATAATAAGAATAATCATAAAATTATAAAATCAATGTATTAGTACTATAAACTAAAATTAATAAAAACTAATATTATTTATGCAAAATCGAAATCATATTTTAAAAATTGCAATATTTTATTCCGCGATGTAATGCTTTGCTAACAATAACATTGATTACTTATTATACCTAATTTAAATAATATCAACCTGGAAATTAACAATACTATACATACAAAAAAATTAAATTATATTTAAAAACCAAAAACTCATAATAATGTACTACTTCCTAAGTTCCACTTTCTTCCTACTCCAAGGAATTACTCACTCTAACATCATTTTAAATACGAGCTTGCTTGTTAAATAAAATCATTGATGAAATGTTAAACTCTTCATGATACATCATTTTTTACTAAATTCTTCAAGAAAAAATTGAAATTTAGGTTTTAGACATTTATGATCATTAAATATATGTTTCTATGAATTATTTTTATTAATTTTTTTCCTCACAGTCAAAAATTGTTTTTGTTAATATTAAACTTAATATTACAATATTATTAATTATTATTATTTATTTATGATAATATTTATTATTTATTATTTATCATTACCAATATTGCATCATCCATAATTCATCTGAACATTGAAAAATTAAAAATATATTTATTTATTTAAAAATTTAAATAAAATATTTTTCAACTTTATTGATGGGGATTTTTATTTAACATTTAGAACTTAAAACTATAAGACAATAATTAAAATATTTTTAATTTAATTTAATTTAATTTTAATTTTTACATTTCTAATTATGTATGAATTGATTATATTAAATTTGTTATAATGCATTATACATGGCGTGTAAATTTACACTTGATAAATTAAGTACATTGAACGTCAAAAATATTTGTAATATTAAAAAAATGTCTATATGTGATACTGCGTACTATATGGGATTATAATAAAATAACCAAAATATACATTTTTGATATTTTTTTATTGTTTTTAAAACTGTTGAGTTTATAGTTAACAGAGAGATTGAGTTCAATAGTTATTATGATATCTGCATTCATGTTCAATTTCTACAATATTATGTATGCTTATACTATTTAATTAATATAATTAGGTATATTTAAAAGTATAACATCAATAGGTTTTTGTTTCATTTTTAAACCGAAGGTGTTTTTACATTTTCAATATTATATGAATTAATTTTTGTAATACGTTTCTTATCCGTATATGTTTTATTCGCGATTTTGTGAGTACAACTGTCAATTAATACATGATAAGCATTTATAATACTTGAGTCGAATAATGGTGTAGACAAGTTTTTTTTTTTAAACAAATAGATATCTTTAATTAAAGATTTTATTACACTTTTTTACTATTTCATATAGTTGTGACTGTATAAAGATTTGTATGACATAGTGAATTAAATATATTACAAAGTACTTTTGAATTTTGTATTATCATACATTTTAAACAGATTTAAATTAAAAATATCAAAGAGCAATCAAATTGATACATTTAGCATACATTTTATATAATATTATGATTTTGAATATTTTTATTTTCATACTTTTTCTTTTATTGTAATCTATTTGAAATTAATACAATGTTAAAAAACCTTAACTCTGGTGTTATTATACTACTTAAATAATAAATAATTTTACATTATTCCTAATGGAGAAGTTCAGCAGCTGTTGCAAAAGTATAAAATTGTTATCTATCACGTGGAAAAATATAGTGTTTTAAAATTTGTATGTTTACATTTTGGGTTGTTCCCGATTAAAAAAGTTTTTTCTAAATAAAATTTCATAAATTACAGATTTACGCATAACCTGCAAGAATGTTAAAATTTGATATTGAAAATGTAACACGTTTGATTTTCGTTTCCACAGTTAAAATTGTCCAAGTCAATATGTGTTTCATAGACGTATAATAAGTGTATAATGCACGTTAATCATTTGATTTGGAATCTCGACAATGTGGAACTCACGTTTTTGTGCATATTGTTACGTACCGTGTTATTTCAACACATATATTATACGGAGAGGTGACGCGTTTACCGATGGGATAATATATTCAAACAGTGTAGCACCAACGGATAGGGCGAACACATGCACATCGTGTTATTTAATATAATAATTAAGACTTGATCACACGTCCTGGACTTCTCAGAATAGATGAGTAAATGATAGTGTTAACATTGTACTATTTAATATAACAATTGAGACTTGATCACACGTCTTGGATTTCTTGGAATTGATGAAATCGCAGGAATGACACCCAACTGAATAATACATTTAATTTAGAGAGCTCTTTTAGGTCATCGGAAGTCGCCACCTCCCAGTCACCACTCTTGACGGTTAACCATATATAAGGGAGATCGGGGCAAGAGCCCAGCAGACGGTTAGGGATATTCTAGACGCTCAGAGGCAGGTCGTAACACCACTCACTCCATCTTGTGCTTATAAAATTGTATTCTTGTACGAGTTAATTGTATTAAATAAAGACTTAATCTTTTAACTTGCAAACATTAGTATTTCTATTTCTAAGTTGATATATGAATCGACGTTGACATAAGGGACGCAACAATATTTTGGAAATGGAAAAAAAAACCACAAACAAATGGACAAATCTCCGTTCGTCTGTTGTAGGAGAAGGTCTAAGTCGTCGTCTACAAGGATGATGATAATATTTAAAAACTATAACATAATATTATAATGCATACGCCCCGCGATGACGTTAGTAATAATAATAATAATAATAATAATGCTGTCGTGTGCAGGCAGGTAACGACATTAGTAGTTTACTTAGGTAGACGTACCTTTACAGTATTTTATACGAGTACATGGCTGAACACGCGCCGCCCTGCTGACCACGTTGATCCGGTGTGAGCGCGCGCGTATGGGTGCGTCGGGTGGGGATGCTCGTCGGAGGGAGCGAGTGACGGTCATATACGACGTATCATATAATATCTGTCTGATTATCCGGATTCCGGTGTAGAAGACCGATAGTATTGTACATCATCGCGCAGTTTTCATCAACTGTGTGTGGAATAGATTATGAGCGAAAAACAAATGGTCAGAGACGCAGAAAAACAGGCGCCCACGCCTCAAAACCAGGTAAGACGAAGGATTGATTTTTTTTTTTTAATTACTTAAATGTTTTTACTTTAATTGTTATTATTAGTATTATTATTAGTAGTAGTACTGTTGTCATTGCTGATAAATCGTAGAAAGAAATCCCTCACGTCTCCCCACATTATGTATAATAAAATTATAGTATTTACATCGCGCGCTTTCCATCCGGTGTACAGGATCTCGGTGTCCATTTCAGAAAAGCTATTTGCCATTAGGTTAGCATAGATAATAGATAGTGTTTTTATTGTTTCTAATCTATCGCATACAAATTATTACAACATATACAGCATTGGATAATTCGTTTATTATTTTTAATATCATATACATATAAAAATTATTTGGTATCTAACCTAAGAAAATAAACATTTATTACATTTTCTCAATTCTCTATCTCTACAATAATCATAACGCATTGATATTATAACTATCGATTTTCTGTTAGCCTCTGTAAGAAAATACGTGAAAAATGTCTTTGGTAAGTATAGTTCTTGTAATACCTATGATAATATAAATGTTGAAGTCAATTTATGTCGTTTATATATTTATAAATAGGTTTATTGATTCTCGCTACATTCTATATGTTAGATAATGAATTGATTTTTTTTTGTGTTTTAGTTGAAAAAGGAATTAATTTTTTTTTTTGCAGACGTTAAGTTAAAAACGTTTATTATCTAATCCTAATACGTTATTTAAACATATTGAAAAACTTTATGAGAAAAGGTTACATTATCTAATCACAAATACGCATAATATGGTGTAGTTATAATACGTCATACAAAAAAAAAAAAAAAAACTAAAAATTATTCATAGGTACACGTATTATTATATATAGTCCCCCACAACACTATAACTAAGCCTTTGCATATTTTATTAGACAACAAAATGTTAATCTAATTTATTTAATGTGAAACGAATACGTCTTTTATATTTTTGTATTTCGAAAATGTATAACTAAAAGTAAAACATATATATCTTAAATGAGTGAAAAACATAATATCTATGTAGGTATTATGATACAATAAATAGGCTGTACATCTGTACATAAAAGACACATTTGAATACATTTTTTTTTTTTTAATAAGATTTTTGACGTTTAGTTAAAATGGTCCAGTTTAAACGAGTGAATTAATTTTAAGGCCAATTCAATAAACATCAAAAATCTGCATATCGGATAGTATTATTGTCATGTATATCAAAGATATATAGATGATTGAGAGTAATGAATATATTTACTGAGACGTGATAATTATAAGGTCACATAATGCGACATATTTTATGCGTGAATGAATATTCAACGACTATATTTAAACTTTAAAGCTTTGAACCCGATTGAGTATTAATAATAGAAAATGATTTTGTGTAAATATAATTCGATAAAAACAATGTTTTGAATTCATTTTTATTTTGTACAATTGTTTTTCAACAATGGTCTCATTCATCTTTTAAATTCATATTAATAATATAATCCATGTTTTTTTTTTTTTTATATTTGAACATGTGATTAACGAAAAATGAATTTACGTATGCGACGCCTCTATAATAAGTTACTACATATTATTATCGTAATACATAGATTATTAATTATTATTTTATAGCTAATAAATGTATAATAAAATGTTATTGTGTTCATTAACAAATAACGTAGTTAATATTAGGAATATGTAAATAAATCATAAAATTTATTTCTATAACTTAATGTTTAGATAGTATTTTATAAAATATCGTGAAATACTTTTTTTCAATTGACATCCAATTTTTTGGATTTTGAATTATTTATTTAATCAAATGATTAATTTTGATTTAAACCTAATATGTTTGTATTGAGAAAAAAATTATAAACGTATTATCATGTTTTGAAGAGTTTTACACAATTTCATAATTTTATAATTTTATTAAATTGTTTTTTATTGATATTTAAGTGCGATTTATTCTTATTAAAAAACATGTTTTCTAAAGTATTTGTTATTACTTATCTATTTTTTTTTTTATCAAATACTATATTATGTAGGTACAGTAAATTTATATAAAAAAAAAAAAAAAACATATTATAAAAACAATTTTTCTCACGTTATATGCCATTTAAGTTATAAATAATATTACTTCCTATAAACTTTCATATACGAGTATTAAAAGTAACCAATGATCCAATGATTAAAATAAATAATAAACTTAGGCCATATTATACGTAGGTATGTATTATGGAATGAATAAAACAAAAAAAAAAATTCAACACAGATTTTTTTTCTGGGATAAAATAAAATTTATTTCATTGAAATGTTAGAAGAATTAATGAAAAGATAAATGTATTCACGAATTAAGTTATTCAATTTGTATGTGACTATAAAAACTAAAAGAAAAAAAGTACCATTAAATTTAAAAAATAATACTTAATTTGTTTAATAAGTAAAATTTAATTTAAATTAATCAGATGTGAATAATTATTATGCAACACACACCTCATTCTCATAGAATTATTTTGATTTAAGGAAAAAATATATATTATTTATCAAGTATTGAAGTATCAAATAAATAGTATTCATTACAATATATACAGTTGAAATGTTAGCGCAATGTATTATTTATTATACACTTTCTTAACCTTGGGTTTAATTTGTCGCAAACATATCAAAATTTATACAATTTGTTGTGGTGCAAAATTTACACAATAAAGTATATTAATGTATTTTATTATAAATTATAAACTTTCAATTTCTCTACATTAGCCCTTATTTCTCATAGTTAGTTTCTTCACATAAATCTTACTCTTTCTAACTAATCTACTGTTATACACCGTTTTACTCCATTCCCTTTCTTTTAAATACGATGAAATCTGTATACAACTATAAATGGCATACTTACCATAACCGATTAAAATATGCGAGTTTATGTTATATGATAGGTATTCCTACAAGTAATATAAATGTAAATCGTATTATAATAATATAAGAAGTCGTAGTCAGCAATTTATTATTATCATTTATTTAATTTATTTAATGGCTATTACTTTTAATTGCATCGGACATTTAGACTTTTATTAAGATCATTAAATGAACGAGCCACACGTCTTAGCATACTAATAAACGATAATCGATAACTGTGGTAACGTACTACGCTAAATTGTACCAAAAAAAAACAAAAAAACATTACCAATAATATTGTACAGTAACAAAATATTTCTATACATTTAAAATCGAGTGTCACGTTGGTGTATGCAACGCTAAGTTAGTTTCAGCAGTGGTGTATACCGGAGGTAATTATCCAAAACGATTTATAATGCGCTTTGACTACAATATTAGACCTATAAAATATTTATTGTTACCAGATACGTTTGTTTACATCTGCACACGGTCTTGTATATTTTTTTCATTTCAAACGAGTTTATGGTTTCCTTGCGGGCCATAAATATGTGAAACAAAAAATTTAAACAGTATGCATACACTCGAGCTATATTTACGAAAATGTAATTTCAAACATCTCCATCGAAACGAATGTAGTTATTATAATAAGTGGTTAATTTTTAACATCGAAGCTAGAGCGTTAAGGAAACAAAGGTAAAAATGACCATTTTAATTTAGTTCTAGGAGTTCATTAAATTCGAGTTTGAAAAAATTATTACCGTTGTGTATATTTATTAATTACTATTCTCGTACACGTATCACAATCGTCTACCGGATACGCGTATTTTACATTGTGTATAACTACAAGTACAATGCGTGGCTGGCTAGGTATCTACCTATAATATGTCTTGTGTTTCCGTGTTGATGCCTAAAAAAACATAAACACATATTTTATAATAAATGCGTACTCTATGTTATTGAATGTGCATAAATTAGTTATAACTAATATGTAAATCTTAATTTTATTAATATTGTGCTTGTTGAGATGCCGCTCAATATTTGTGTCTAAAATTGGAAATATTATTCCCATTGTATTATTATAGAACTAAACTCCCGTTGACAAGAATATTTCTTATATTTATCTATTTTATTGGGAGATTTTCGTATAAGTATTATTTCTTCTAATTAGTTTTGTATTTAAAAAAGTTGATTAAAAATCATAAAATTGATTAATTAAGTCAAAATTATGATCATGTTATAGAAAATTGTGCAGAGAATAACTGGCTAAATAATTTTGTCAAAAGAAGCTAATTACATTTTGTATTATTGCTTGAAATATTCTCCATTTAAGTGACAAGATACCAAATGCATTTTTAACTACACATCTAGTTTTTTAAAAGTGATAATTAAATATTTTATTAAATTATATTTATTATTAGATAAGTGATTAGAAATTATTTGGTTAACATAAAAATATGGCATAGCATTTGTTTTTTCAAAATGAAACACGTCTTATTACGACGTGATATAGTATAGTGTGATAATACGTTACATGATAATAGTGTGTTACTACCTTTACTTTTTACTACCTACACACAATTCTATAATTTTTTCGTCGATATTTTCATAGATTTAAACATACAATTTTGTATTGTACACATTTTTTCAATTTTTTAATTTATCACTTAACAACTTAAGGAATTAAAATATCTTTGGTTAAACATTCTACAGTTTGTATTAATTATTAAAGTGATTGTGCAAAATATATAAATATACTAACTGCGTAAATCAACATTATTATAGGTAGCTTTTGTTTAATATTATTGATAAGTTTCATTTTCATAACTGAATTAATGTTTATTATAAAATCAACTTGATTATGAATCATTTAATGATAGAGATTTATTATTACCTATTCAGTAAAATAATAAAGTGATGGTTTACGATGGTGTAATATATATGTTCCCTAGTAAATATTTTGCTTAAAGTCTGTAATATTTTCATTTTCTTTTACACCATTTCTGAAAAGAGAAACTTTTTCTGCAGTGAGCTTAACAATCATGCATAAATGAAGAAAAATATAAAAATAAAACGTATCTACAACATTTTATCTTGTTGGATACCTATTCATACGTGTATTTTTTCAATGTATAATTTATATATTCGATGAACTGTATAGTTGTTTTCAATTAATATTTGTAATGTATATATATTATGTACATAAATTACATTATTTTAACTCGAAAGCGCATGACCTATATGTAATTAAAATATTTTAATTGACCATTTTTAATGGGTTCATTAATATCGTTCATCGTGACTTATGGTTATTATTGAAATTTAATTTTTTATGTTACTAACGGGTTAAGAATAACCACAAAAATACAATCAAGCTCCAAAACATTGCGCACTGTGTACTGTACCATATTACATATACATATATAGTACTAACTACTAAAATCAATATTTAAAGACGTTTGTGACATTTTCCGTTGTTTAAAATACATAAGCCGTATTGATTATTTCCCATTACATTATCTATCCGTTTATATTATGTATAAGTCTAAAAAATATATAAACGTTTAGCGGTCACTTATACTCGTAATGTGATAACATCAAATAATAATTGTAGTCGGATAAATCATTAGTGTGGAGAGTAAGAGTGTGCGAAGGTTAAAGTTTATCGAACTCTGTATATTTATTTCGACGGACTCTTATTAATATTAATTTCTGCGTTAGATTAGATAATAAAATAACTCGTCCTGCACCGTGGGCAAGGCGGTTTTCAACTCTTATTTTCTACTTCTATTCGCAGTTATAGCTATGGTTATTATCAGGCACCGAAATTTTGCTACACTACAAACTGTTTTTGTTACACTCTTGTGAAAATTATATGGTACCTACACGACTCATGTGACCGTCTGCGTATCACATAATAATATTATATATATCATTAGAATCTTTAAGTTGTATATAGTCATAATATACAATACATATGCTACTCACAAATTAAACTTCACGCGTCTATTATATTATATAAATTATAGTGAAACTGATTTTCACCTAAACAATAGGTATATCAATATTTTTACGATAGTCGACTGAAATTGTTTACCACAAACGACGTCTGTAAGCGTGTTTACCTATAAACCCGTATCATACAATATAGGTCAAAAATATTAACGTCTTAATATGTTGAATGGCGTTGAAATCTGTATTATAAAAGTATCATTTTTGTGACTGATTAACGCACATTTCATAATTATACAATTATAGACTGTCAAAGTCGTAGTGTATAAAATATACATTTAATAATCACGCACGCGTTTATGTGGTCAATCAATGTATGCCATACAATGTTCGGGGTGCATTTTTTTATTCCTATCTAGAACATAAATGTTTAAAGACATAATTTATCGTACGTGCTATCGAATGTTTGGTAAAATTGTAAACGTTTTTAGAGGTATACCTATACCTATATTTTACAATGAAATTCCATGTGAATAAGTGAATGCCGTTCATCTTTCTTTTTGTTATTTTAAAAATTAGCTTTATCGTAGTTCGTGTATAAATATAATATTATGTATTGTTTATTTGTGTTACCTAAATAAAATAAGTATTATTATTATTATGTATTAACATCGAAGGAATTTTTGTATCGCAGATATGCGTTGATGATTATATGGAAACACAGTTTTAGTATTTTTCGATATTCTATATCATATACGTGTCTATATAAATAAATATTTGTGATATTTATATTGTTTTTTTAAACATGCATAAATAAAAAAAAATGTATAATAATAATAATATAAATGTTATTTTAATTATTTATATAAATAAAAGAATTTATTGGGGATATGATTTTACAAATAAAATCACATGAACTTTTAAATTTTAATATAAATTTATACTGTTTTACTTTACAATTTTTCAAGCTATTATTATTTTCTTGCAGTTTTAGATTATTTTACATTCCAAATTGAAACTTAGAATTTATACGAACACGGTATTTGCCTACGTAATATAATATATCCTTTTGAAGTATTATAGTATTATTAGTTTTATAGCAATGAATTAGAAAATAATAGGAAAAATCTGGGTAGGATAATGTTTCCCGACTAATTTCCTTAAATCAAAAGTATTCCACATTTTTACTCAAATACTGAACAAAGAGTTTGCAATTTTCTGATTGCCGGGTACATCCATTTTATTCATTAATTACGTACGTAATAACGTGAAATGTGAACAAATTATAAAAAAAAAAAGCATCGCTCACATTTATCGATATAAATTGGCCAATGCGTACAGTACACTACAAGTATTTTATAAACGTATGTTATTACTATATACATACACGAGTATGCTTATTACTATCGTTCGTCGGGCACGTAAGTCGTCGCGGTGATGGAAACCACTGGACCGAGAATGTTTCATCACAAAGCTCAACGTCACACGAGATCCGAAAATTGTATTCCGTGTTTAGGTTATTATATCGCGATCCATGTTTAAATATATAATTAATGTATAGGTACATAATATTATGTATACAATAGTAGCAAAAGAGATCGCGGATGATCCAAACTACCGTTGCGTGAATATACCGGGCACACAACCTTGACGGACATTGTACGATGATTTTACGTATATACATTTTCTGTTAACGTCACATACACACATGTACACTTGTGGACGTACCTTGTGACCTAACCTTGGTAGATATTATAACACAATATTATTGTATATACCTAGGTATGTTCGTAATGTTATTGTCGTTACAATATTATACTACATTATACCATTCCCCATTTACACTACGGAATATTATTATTTACTCTAATACGGTTGCCAATGGAAGAACTGGTTAGACCCCAAACCCACAGAGTTGCTGCACCCCTATTTAATTGTATATATGAATCTAAGTGTGTGTGTGTATCCGGTGTGCTCTTAATACTTATAAAAAGGGCGAGTCGATAAATATATTTAAGGGTAGTTTTGTACGATCTCGACTATATACCTATGAACAATTTTTCAAACCCATGTTCGTATAATATTACGAGCAATAAGCCCATAACACCATTTTTTGAGCAACAATTTCTCGAAAATAAAGTTAAAAACACGGCCTAAGTCTCTAAGAAACTTTGCTACACATACACGCACATTTTTCATAACCCTGTGCTCGAGAGTTAAGTTTTTTATGAAATTTTAATTTCAACATTTACAAAAAATTCATGCATATAATATATACGTATAATAATGTTAATTTTAACAAACCGAGTAGTGCGCGCAAGCAATGTGTTAATATGATATGGTAAGCACTCTTAATTTGTACAATAATTGTTTTCGATTCTCCGGTTCTCTTCGAGACAACGGTCGATTAGATTAAATATTTTAATTATTGTAATATCAACTCTTGACATTTAAAATATATTTAATCGAGTGATATTATATTATAAAAATCATACAAATCGACCGTTAATATCGATTGTTCAACGCGTGTTGTAATAAGCATATTGATTTTACAACAGGGTTTTAACAATAGTTCAAGAATTCATTTGTTTTATAATTTTATCGGATCTCCCATTACAGTTTAGAAATTGCCAAGCAGCATTTTTATCCCGAAGCATGATATGATGAATATCCATGACAATATTATGTAATATATCTTTTAGGAATAGATTTAGATAAATGCTTACAATTACATCGATTTAAAATATTATCTTTATGAAAGATTTACGTTTTCGTCGTCCGAGTCAATCATTCGTTAAACAAAACTTTTCCTGACAATAATGTAAATATTTTAATATAATTATTATGCATGTTGTAGTTTATTGTATGCTATTTGACGTGAATATTATTGAGTACAGTCGATTAGTTTTATAATTCAAACCAATTGAGATATAACGTTTTACCTTGTAATTATTATGCACAAATAATAACTATATGCATACAAATTATTGTTTTTAATCCGTACTCGATGTTTAACATGGTTTAATGATATTTAGTTTTTTATAATGCGTTATAATACTTAATATAATATTATAACGTTATAAGTGAATCGTAAGCTAATACAATCTTTGCGCAACAAGTGTTCACGTTATAAATTTTGTGTTTGTCGCGTTTTTTTCAATCCATCCGTCCTCACCTATAATTTCCTGTACATACGCACGCACTGCACTACACATACAGATGTCGGGACGTTGTCAATGTGTGTATAATATTACAATACTATATAAACAGTATGATATATTTTATGGTGTATAGGTATGCCACGTTGGTGTGATTCGGGTGTGTTGCCTGTCGGGAGATGCACTTGCAACAAAAAATGATTTTAAGGCGTGACCAACGTTTTTTATGTACCTATTGCGCTTTGAAACATCAAAAATATGAAAACACATACATAGTGCGCGCATAATGCTAACATTATTATTAATTTGAATAACAATAAAACTGTATGGACAAATTAAATTATTGTGTGTATCTATGACATTGATGATTTTATTTGTTATATTATTAAGCAAAAAATATGTCGAACTAACATTTAAGTAAAGGAGAAAATAAACCGTCATATTTTATGCACAATTAAAATTCAATATCCGACTCTGCTTAATTATTTTAACAAATACATAATATTTGGTAAAGAAAATGTTTTTGATTAAAATATTTTTATAGTATTTAGAATATGCTAACATAAATATTCAAGGAAAATATCGATTTTCGATTATCTATTTATTTTTGAATTACAACAAAACAAAAAGACCAATTTGTATTGTGTAAATATTTTTGTTTTCTGATGTTTTTTGTTACTTTTACCTAATTGAATGTCTAAGATTTTTAATTTTGTTTCACCAAAGTTTCAACTAGATCCAATTAACTACCAAAAACTGCAATTAAACACAGATGTTAAATATTAATGAATTTTACTACTAAAAAAAGTGATGACTCAGAATTAATAGATGATTATTGTTACTTTTAAATTTTACGATAGGTTAATTCACTCTAATATTAAATTTTATAGAAATAATTGTGAGTTATGTTTTGATGTTTTGTGAGATATAGACAATAAAATAATATGTAAATCATGCCAATTTTCGTCGTCATTTTAATTTGTTTTCAATTTAATAATTGAATATTATGTCAAGTCAATATTTCCAGACTTATAGATATTTTTAGAAAATGTCATCAAACACATAGTTGAATTTTACAACGCACATTCAAAATAAAAACAATCTTTATTTTTAAAAACTTTAATAACCCATCTATTATAATCTATTTGGAATCGATTTTTATTTATTTTCTATAATTTTTGCATGCCACGTATGACAATGTTGTATTTAAGTTCTAAAACATAATATATTTAGTTCATATAGTTTATTGAGTCGAAAAGGATTGCAATAAATTCATTAAATCAAAGTATTGAAAAACAACAATAAATAGTTAAAACATGTTCTAGGTATTCTATGTATGAATTTGTTATTACTAAGTCCTCAAAATGACAACTTGCTGATAACTGCATGGTATAACGTTTGATATTAGCCAATATAATAAATATTATTATGTACGGGTATTTTATCTGCGGTACATGTTTATTGTTGCTTCCGTGGAAAATATTTGACGTTTAGCTTTTTTGTAACCTTATTGACAGTGAAAACATTCAGATACTATTCCGTCGTATAAAATTGTAAATGACATAATATACGAATCATTTACTGACTATCCAATTACCTTTTACACGACAAAAAAGGCACGTACATTTTTATGATAATATCTGTAGTGTAAAATTCGTTTAACTTAATGCATATCTCAAAAGATAATAAATTACTTTTTATTGGCCAGAAATATTCTAAATTTAAAATTTTAGCTTACGCATTTGTCCATTTTTCTTTAATTTTCAAGAAGTAACGTTTCCTCGTACACAATGCGCTGATTGGCTGTGTGGTTATTGAAATGATGTATTGGCTATAAAAAAACCAAACACTTTAACCATATTAAATATAATAATTTAATTAATCGACTCGCCGCGGTTAAGTTAAAATCAATCTATAAATCACGTTTCTGACACGCTTTAGTATGATATATTTATTATACTGGACGCAATGTGTTTTGTGTCGATTAAAAAACATTGTACATGCCATGCGGGTTTAATATATTTCAAATAAGTTCAATTAAACATTTTTGTTCTTAACTTTTAAACCATAATGATATCATCATGCATTGGCACTGAGCAAGCATCGTTAAAAATGCATCATCTGTTGAAGTGACGTGTCTGTTAGATAATATTATTGTTTTCCAACTAAACCAGACGTAGTCTCGAACACGTCTCGTCGTTAGTATAGCGGTTACAGAAGGATAATTTAATTTTTGAGTCTGATAACGTTCTGGTAAATTAAGCAGTGTAGATATCAAGTGCGTAATTTCTGATCACTAAATATCGTTATTGTATAGTACCTACATATTACTCTGTATCCAACTATATTCAACGTAATACTAATCGAGAAAATAAACGTTCACTTTTATGATATACCTATACATGCAGTAATAATATTACGGTATACAAAGACCTGTGTAATAAATAATATTTATTATGTTATTTTAATTTGTATTGTATTATGTTTTTGACAACGGGGGCGTTGTACGGATAGACGTCGCCGGTAACCTATACCTATATTGGTATAAGCAATATTAACACGGAGCGTGGATTATAGAGCATATTATTATATTATGTAATTTAAAATGCATGGAGATAAAAAAAATTTAAAAATAATATGTTATCATTATAATAATATTATATATATCTACGAGTACTCTTATTTTATTAGTTCTGAAAATGCATAAAGGTTTTAGTTTTCTTTGTTTTGTTAATATGATAAAATAACATTACGTATTATATTCATATTATAGTATATAATATTCGGCGCTTATTAACTTAATATCGTATCTACACTATTATATGCGCGCTCAAAAATATACTCACAAACATACCTGTATAATATACAAAGTGATACACCATCTACATTAGTTTTCTTAGTGATTTAAAAAACCTGATATATTTTTGTATAGTAGGTATATAATATATTTTAAAGAATTCATTTCATTACATTTTTTTTTTTAATTTTTACTTTTTTTTTTTTTAATTTGCACTTAAGGTATACATTTGGTTTCAGATTATAGCATAAAGTATTTTTCCTAAAATTTTCATGTCTAACATAGGTTTTTTTTAAACTTATTAAAAATATACTTAAAATACTATATGATCAGCGTAGAGCATCACAAATATATAGTGGGACATTCTCCGATTCTCCTGTATCGACCGAACTTTTTTAAAAAAAAAGCTGCTTAGACAAATCGATCCCTCTGTATATATAATGCGTACTACATAGGTATATATTATAGATGAAAATTGTACGCCGCTCCGGGTCATACACCATTATATTACGCATGATCGTATAAAACATAAGTATGTGCTCATATATTAGTATAATAATATGGTCGTTCATCCTATATCCCGCCGAATATTTTCTATTGTACGCAATACCCGCAGTCTACATGACAATGCTGGAATTTAATTGTATCTATGTATAATAATACAAATAATAATTATTGAAGGGCTTTTTCTACTTTACAAATTATAAAATTCCGGCTTTGGTGACGTACAATAGTCGTTTGGGAGAAGCTTCGCGGTGGTTATGAAGCACAAGGTTCATAATTGATTTAGTACAACACTTATATTATTATTACCATCATCATCATCATTATTATTATTATTATTATTATTATTATCATTATTATTATTACCATAACACAGTGGATCATAATATGTACAGTTGTTGCTTTTTGTATTATTTCCCAACATGTCACATATACCCTGGCTCTATATCTTGTCTAAACCGAGTGCATCACATATCATAATAATATAAAGCATGCTGTTTCCGAGAAAATTTGCGACGGTTCTATACAACTTACTTGTTGATCGGTAAATATTGTCATTTTTAATATCATTAGTCCAACAAATCCAAATTAAAAAACACTACACTGACCGAGAAAATATGATTAAAAATAAAAACTAACAACTAAAATATCTATCCCTAACATACCTGTATAATCATATCTAACAAACAATGTGTATATTGTAATATTTGTAACTGATACATTTTTAAAATTATAAATAATATATTATACAGAGTTTCTAATACAGTCAGAAATTTCAAAAATTAGTGAGTATAGTATATAAAAACTGCGAGACACTGTATATAATGTTATATTACACTCGACGTAGTACTCTACTTTATACGATTAAAATCGTATTAATTTCATGATTTAAATTGTAAGGCTATATTTTTTTCAGCGTGTTTATCTTATCATTAATCCTAAAACATTAATTTCAATCATTAAATCATATATACAGGTATCTGTGTCTAATACATATTTTCATAAAACTTGGTTCAATTGAAAAAAAAATTGATAACTAAAAAAATAACCCAAGGTTAGTTAAATACACATTAAAACAAAAACACTGTAATTTATGTTGTAATTAAAATGTTTATTCTACAGGAAAACAAATCATTTATTTTGATAAATTTTATCACATGTATATAGTATATTATGTTATTAATTATATTTTTGTTTATTGATATGTCAGTTTTTTAATCAGTATTATGTGGCACATATATTTATATGAATTATACATATTATATTGTATAGGCGTGTTTAATTTTGTCCATCTACATTTTTTTATTGATGAATGATGTATTTTGTTGATTGAACTTTGGATTAATACTATTTTATAGGAAGGGGGTAAAAGTTAGATTGAAAAAAATGAAACTATATTTATATCGATCAATATTGAGTGGAGAATCTAATTTTCCTATTATATATCAGTATTTTTTTGTTAACTACGCCCTTATATCTAAACGATTTATTACAATTATAACACTTGCATTCTAACCTTCAAATTTTTACTTCACCTTTTATATTCATTTAGCGGAAATATAAAAGTATTAATTTCTACGTAATATTATATGAGCCAAATTTAATTTAGTTGAGTAGAGAGAACATAAATGACTTGTATATTGTAACAAAAAAAAAAAAAAAAAAAAGTAAAAGAATACATTTTACTTATTTTTATTGGGTGCAAACAGCATTACTATAATAATTTTTTTAAATATAGGTACGTAAGGTCATACTTAATAGAAATTTTTTTTTTTTAAGTCATCGTTATTGGTTATTATTATACATAATATACAAGAAAGTCAATTTAAATGCCTATATTATTTCAAATGATTTTAACTTTACTTAAATTTTTGATGAACGGAGTAAAGTTTTGCTGGGATACATCGCACAATTTTGGTTCATTACTCCAATCTCGAATCAATCAAACTTTAAATATTTATAATTTAAGACTAATTAACTATTTTTTGAAATTCAATTTTTATATATAAAAATACCTACGCCAAAAAAATAATTTATTCTGAAATTTGAAATTAATAACACCTAAATATAAATTTCATTCAAAAACACTAAAAACTTAAAAATAATAACGATAAAAATTGTTAAAATTTAATCAATTCTCAAAAATGTTGTTTAGCATTATAATAGTAATGTGTGCTGCAGTAATGACGTCGAATTATGTAAAAACATTAAACAATATGATAAAAACAGTTTAAACTTTTCGGAATAATGATAGGCATTTAAATGGATTACATTGTATATAATAAATTATTAAAATGGACTACCCGAAGTTAATATTAATAAGAATAAAAGTTAATTCAAATTTCCAATTAAAATATAAGCTACCTTATATATACCATTATAGTTTAAAAGGTATTACAATTTGAAAAGAAATTGTACAATAATATTTATGCAATGTGCATAACAAATCATTAAAGCTTTTTAATAATTT
>NW_020270933.1:0-11114 GCF_002803265.2 Melanaphis sacchari
TGTTGCGTATTGTTATCTTATTATCAGTCATTAAAGAATTATCATTTGCGCTGAAATGAAGCGTTCAGCAATGCCACGTACGTCGGATCATAGGCAAATTGTCTGAAGGTATTATCGTCGCTGTGTTCGTCACTTGCTTGGTCTTGTTTAAAAGCCGATACGTGTCATTAGTATCCTTTTTAGTCCGGTTAATCATCGCCAACATTATTACAAAATAGCGGCTCAGTTATCGTATTTTTATGATCAGATGCCGAGATCTGCCTGTGGTTGAGTTACATAGTTTAAGAATTCCAGAACCTGTCATTGGTCTGGTTCGTTTGTTTTTACCAAAAATAAAAACCAAAAACTTCGGTGTGTCTTTCTGTTTCAGGTACCAGCGATATCACGCTCGTGGGAACGGTGCAGCGAAGTCATTGTATTCCATACTGGACAGTCATGAGCCTGTATCGAGTTTGCATAGCAAAAGTGTTCCCCACGGTGCTGTAGGTACGAGCCAGCGTAGCTCGTCAGGTAAACATAGCTAGTGGTGTTTTGGCGACTAATCAAACATTGAAGACGTTGAATGAGGAATTAGTGAACACGCCGGTGATAAGATGTACTGATATCATTCTGCTTACGGCACAGTGCGTGTTCAGGTGAACGATTTTACCACCCTTGAGAATTTGTCAGGGCTCGCCTTGAATCGTAGGTCGTAGGCCACGAGCGACGATAGAACAGTAATATATCATGTCATTTTTGTAAATCAATGAACTTTGAGTTTTCACCGATGAGTTCGAGGAAGAAAATTTAAATATATTGTTGCAGCCGTGTCATAAAACGTGGTCATCTTCATTTGAAAGAGTTGCTCAAAGTCAGACACGACCGATTATATCAAAGCGTTGCTTAAATTGCCATATTACCATTTGCCCAGCACTTGCATGTATAAGCGTAATATCATCGTTGTTTGTATAAAGTTTTAGATGTTCGTCGTCCACTTTCGTTGAGTATCAATGTGACACCAGCAAAGAACGCCGATAGCCAACCGTCATCAGTCAATAGTTGCGGAATGATTGAAAACTGACAAAAATGGGGTTATTTAGAGTTATCAAAGAACACAGCTGGGCAACATATTGTCAGTTGCAGCATATTGGTGCGACACCGCAGCCATACATACTTGAAATTGTCACTGTACCCAAGTCGGTCGGACATTAAACACAATATGATGAAATGATGACTAAAAATGTCATTGCAAAAGAGGTTCTAGTCATTTTAGATCAACTGCGGTCAGTTGCGATGGCAGAAATGGGTATGGTGGTCATCACAGGCAGCAGGCAGGTTGTACCAGTTGACATAAGGTCAGATATACGAAAGTAAAGGTTCGACCAACAAGCCTCGATGATTGGTTTCATTTTAGCACTGCCTTTTGCACCTAACCGTTCATTGCCGTCAACTATTACGTCTGTTCAGCATTCATGCAGGGCGAGCACATAGGTTTGTTTGTTGTCACCTGGTTTCTGTCACATGCGCCGCCTGGTCGAGGATCATTTCGTGCCAGGCTTACTTGTGTGATAGGTACTAGGTGAAATTAATCATCATATGATGATCGGTTTTTATTATTCACCTATTGCTATTGTACATACATAATATTCGTTGCAGTTCTTGATATTATTCGGCACCAAATAGAGATTGTTAAAGATAATTTACCTTCAAATTTTTGAAGTATAAGCAGTTAGTGACAAAGTCAAACAACTAGTAGTAAAATTCATTGAGTTCATTGCTTAAAGACTGTCAAACATAACTACGATAATAATGTCACAAATTTATTAAAAATGCATATGTGTAATCTTTTGATTATCTTTCATGATCGTTAATTCGAGAATTATCCAGATATGCAGTAATTGTAGTGTGCTTAGTGATGTTCTATTGGTCATTAGTCTGTTTGTGACTATGCTCAGCGATGACGACTGTCAAACAGAATACGGGTCGAGTTTTTGTATGTTGGAGATTATTACATATACGTTTATTCAGCAAGTTGTTAGAATTAAATAACATTGTTTTCCCGGTAGTTTTTATGTTATTGTTATTATGAAGGCGGCAGATAAACATTTGAGTTGTTTTTCTAACATGTGAATGCAAGAAAGCTAAAAGTGTTTTATAAAGTTATAGTAATTATTATTATAAGTATTGTTATAGTATTATAATAATATGAATTTTCAAGATATTTCAACGAACAAAGAGAAAACAGTATTTTATATTCTATTGTTGATATTTAGAATGGTGTTGTTAAAATGATTATTGATTGAATGATGATGATGATGATGATGACCAGATAAAAGGTATTTATCAGATAGGTTTAAACAACAATGAAGATAATACTGTGCAGGCTGATAATACTTGTGTTGAGTTGTACGAAAATACTGTCGTTCGGTTTGAATACTGACTGTAGAGAAGGTTGCCTTTGTACAATTTACCAGAAGGACTTATAAATACATACTTTACGGATTTTCTTACGAAGAACAAGAGTGGCTGATGCTTATTTAGTATCATTAAATAATGTTTAATAAACTGCAGCCCAGTTATTTTCCACACTTCCACATGCTACGAGAAAATGCAAAGCCCTGAAATAACAACATAATCTATTTCGACCATGTTCTCGCGAAAAATTGCATATTGAATAACATTTATGTCTTCCACACCTTCATCCCTAGTAGTTTTATTGTACCCTATATGGAAGAGTAATGGATAACCCTATTTGATTTATTAGCTATCAAACCAAGCAAATTTGCAGCACATTTGAAGTAGTACGGCAAAACATCAACCGCATAAGCATTTGTTTCTTGACAAGAAAGTCCACACCGCAATAAAAATTAAGCAATCTAGTTGATTCTCCTGGTATATATATATTTTAAACAGGATTTATACCCATAGAAATAATATTCTACAGTCGAGATTCAGTAAACCAGACGATTGATTTTCATTACAGCTCAACAAATTATTATCAATACTGCACGAATTATTATCTTCATTGTTTATTTCATTTTCATCTGATAAATTACTTATCCAATTCATCATCATCATCATTCGAATCAATGTCGAAATCTTCATCCGACGAAAACGTACCATTTTAAAATATCCAGTAACTCGTTATCAGATAAAATATTTGTTTTCATACTTTTGAGTATTAGAACTCGTTGACGGCTATTGAAAATTCATATTATTATATAATATACTATATAATACTTATAATAATGAATTACATATAACTATAAAACACTTTTAAAGTAACACGTTCACGTGTTAAAATCGATTTTAATAGAAAATAATAAATGTTTATCTGCTATACACTATTCATATTGATAAACGAATTTATAAGCATAAAATACCGGGAAACCGAAACCAGGTGTTTGTTTTGTTCTAATACTTATACTGAATGGCCGTACTAAATATATCACCACCGTTCAACAGCCGATCATTTTTATAACATACAAAATATGTGATATGACGACTACGAGTCGTCATCGGCTGGGCGCGCCCGACATCGGATGACAACTACACGCGTCGTCACCGGCGTTCAACGTGTTAATAGACTATCACTATAACTAGTGTTCTGCAGCGCACTCTGTTAGATGCTGCATATCTGGTATGGATAATTCTTTGAAATTAATCGATCTTGAAAAGAATAATCAAAAAAGAAAATCGATTCACTTTATATGCAGTTTTTTTTTTTTAATAAATTTGTGACATTATTTGCATTTCCGTCTGTGCTCTTTTTGACAGTTTTTATAAGGCAATGAATCAATGGAATAACTTTACTACTAGTTTATAGTTTTGACTTTTGTCCACACAACTCTTTAATTGCCACTTCAAAAGATTTAAGTACAAAATTAATTTCTTTAGCAATATCTATTTTAGTTGCAGATAATATCAAAGGGCCTTGACGAATATTTATTAATACCAATGCAATAGGGTTTGAACATAATAAAAACCGATCTATCATATAATATTTAATATTCCACCTAGTACCTGTCCACACAAATAAAATATCTCTCCATTTCTTTTTAAGTGGTCTAAAGAATGCCACATCCATTGGTTGGCATATGTGAGTAGAATTAGGTGGCAATAAAATAAACCTAATATCATTCTCCTTACATGCATGAATAACAGATAAAGACACATGGCTTCATAAGTTGTCTCCAATAAGAACCCTTGGACTAGGTTTTTTTTTTAAAAAAGGTAGTGCTAAAAAATGAAACCAATCATCAAAAATTTGTTGGTCGAACCAACCACTTTTACTTCTATTATATCTACAACCTTGTGGCCCATTTTCAGTCCAACTTGGGTACAATTTTTCTGCTTTATACACTATATATGATGGTAATAATTCTCCATCTGCATTTCCTGCCATCATAACTGATACACTTGTTTTAGTTGAGTCTAAAACATTTTCTGAATGTTTAGAACCTCTTTTTGCAATGATTTTTTGTTTTTTTGGGTCATCGGTAAAATTTGTTTCATCATAGTTAACTATTCTAGATGGTTTTTGAAATAATATTTTAAATGTCTGGAAGGTTATTTAAAGATTTTTGAGTGACAAGATTTAGAGTATGTATAAAACACGGTAAATGTTTATCACTACCAAATATGCTTTTTACAGCTGACAATATATTTGCCCAATTATCAGTAACAACAGTGATAACTTGATGCTTCTAAATGCCCCATTTTTTTTTTTTAGTAGTTTTTCCAATCATTTACTAATATTGACTGATGGTTGGTTGGCTATCAGCAAGTTCTAACACTCAAATTGTCACACATTCCAAATCGAGTTAATTACTTGAGCTGATACTCAACAAAGTTTTTGATGGACGAACAAGATATCCTAAAAACATACAAACAACTTGATTGTTGATATTGCATATACATTTACAAGTGCTAAGATAAATAGTAATACTTAATAATTTAATAACCTTTTGATATGTAAAAAATCCAGTCATTGTCTGGCTTTGAAAATTTATCTTTCAAATATGGATATTTTGTTTTATATTTTTTGGCTACAGAACCAGCAATATATTTTAAATTTTCTTCCTCGGACTCATCGGTGAAGAATAAAGTTCATTGACTGAAGACTTACAAAAATATTTATGATATAATTTATAATTTCTTATCATTATGCATTATTTTATTTCTAGTTCAAACGAATTTAGTAAACTGAGCTCGTCTTCGTTCATGACAAATTCATCAAAGTTGTTAGAATCGTTTTCTAAAATGCCTGAACACTCAAACACTTGTGCCGTAAACAGGGTGATATCATTACATGTTATATCACCAGCATTAATTATGAATTCCTCATTCTGGCTGTCTTCAGTGTTTTGATTAGATGTAAACACCACTAAACTGTGTTTACCTCAAGGCGGGTACCCACGGCGCGTGGCTCCGCGAGCTTCGAGCCAAGTACGCTGGCTCGGTACACTACAAGCGCCGTGGGAACACTTTTGCTCGTCTAGGCTCGGTATAGCTCGTCTAGGCTCGTGGCTATCCGAAAATTGTCGGTCCGTTGTGTCCGCGCCAAAGGAAACGAGCCTCGCATCTAAACACCGTTCCCACAGGCGTGTGAATCGGCTAGTCTTTACCTGAAGTACTAGAAAATTTTCAAGTTTTTTTGGTTTTTTTTTTTAAATTTTTTTAATTAAAAAAAAATAAACATGGAGTGGACCAATGACGAGGTTCTAGAGTTCTTAGAGCTATATGAAACTCAACCACAGATTTGGAATCCTCGCCATCCTGATCATAAAAATCGCAGTTGAATTCACGATGCTTGGAAGCAAATTGAAAGCAAACTAAGGTAATACTTGGCAAACTATTTTTTTTAATTAAAATAAAATATTTTTTGAATTATTTAATTTATATTTTTGTAATAATGTTAGCGTGAAATTTGATATAACCGAGATAAAAAAAAAAAAGGATTCACTAATGGCCACGTATCGAAAACTTTTAAATAAAGTTAGGGCAAGCAAGGGTACTGGTAGTGGTACAGACGACGTGTACAAACCAGATTGGTTTGCCTATGAATCCATGACATTTTTACATGGCATTTATGAGGCGAAAAAAACCATTTCAACCGTGGTAAGTTTATTTAATTATTTATTAATAAGATACAATATACGATGTATACTAACTCATATCATATTATATACTATATTATATTATTTTTATATCATTAGATTCATTTTCAGTGTAGGTATCTATTTATATTTTTCCAAATTATAGACGTAATAACTATTATACATGTAATATAAATTTATATTAGTTTAATAAGATTTAGTTTGGTTCTAATAATGAAAACATCTATAATTTATTATAAACATCTTTATTTTATTAATTTCATATATTTATTATTGGATATTTATAAATTATTATTATTGTTGTATACCTAGGAGTAAAGTTGGACAGAGCTCTTACGTTCAAACCTCATCTAGAAGGATTGAAAGACAAATTAAAAACACGGAACAACATAATCTCAAAACTAGCTGGTACAACCTGGGGCTGTAAAGCAAATACTTTACATGCCTCAGCCATGGCACTGGTGTATAGTGCAGCAGAGTACTGTGCGCTGGCTTGGACAAGAAGCGCTCACAGTAAAAAAATCGATACGCAGTTAAATCATACCATGAGAATTATCTCAGGAACAGTAAAAAGTACTCAAATACAATGGCTCCCTGTCCTGGCACACATTGCTCCTCCTGACCTGAGAAGAAAAGCAGCAACCCATTCCTTGTTAAATAAAATAAAACAAAACCCAAACCTCCCGGTATACGAGGACATTTATCAACATCCAGTAAAAAGACTTAAGTCTAGAAGCCCAGTCTGGTTCGAACTTGGAACAGAAGTGACCACAGAGGACCAATGGAAAAGCCGCTGGAAGGACGCTGAAGTGAAAAACGCAGAGCTGGTTGTAGACCCGACCCAGAAACTTCCAGGATTTGACTTTCCTCGCGCATTATGGACTGCAACGAACAGAATAAGAACTGCTAATGGTAGATGCAATCACTTACTCCACAAATGGGGCATGAGTGAGTCACCTCTTTGTGGTTGTGGAGATATCCAAACAACGAGGCATATAGTCGAGACCTGTCCTTTAACAAAATTTGATGGGGGATTGAGAGGCATACATGAAGGTGGAGAAAACGCGATTGAATGGCTAGAAAATCTAGATATTCGACTATGACACAACTTAACTCAACAGTTACCAAATTCTTAGTTTTTAGTTACCTACTTTTATTTGTTTATTTATTATTATTACTATTGTTATTACTATTTATTTATTTATTTATTTTGTTTTTGTTTATTTTATGCCGAGGCCATATGCTAATATAATAATATATTGTTGTTGTTTAAATAAAGCGATAATAATTCCATTTAAGCTCGGTCTTACCATGGCACTTTTCCACTGGTCACAAAATAATTAGAGAACTGGTCTCTAACCGTTTTTGCATCGAGGCTGGATTTTCTTGCCACTGTTTGTAATGGAAACATCGACCTCATATTATTTTGTTCAGACCTCCAAGATCCTGGGATTATAATTCCATCATTATCTTCGTTATCGAAAATGCCTGGGGGTGTGTATATAGAACTTGACGATTTACTTCTTCTTAAGAAATTATGTAACAACGTGCAAGTCATAGTAATTTCAGTTACTTTTTCTGGCTCTAGAAGTATAGGTCCTCTAAATACTCGGAAAACTGAGGTCATAATTCCGAATACATTTTCAACTACTCGGCGTGCTCGAGAAAGCCGGTAGTTGAAAATTCTTTTAGGATTTCCTTTTTCGTGTACTCCCGAGTAAGGTTTCATAATATTTTTGCTTAAAGCAAAAGCTTTATCCACCACAAATACATACGGTAGCGACACATTTGTATTGAGAAGTATTCCTTCATCTGGCAATAACAAATCATTTGCATCCAATTTTTTAAAAAACGATGTATTTCGAAATACACCACTGTCGCTGATCCTTCCCTGACAGCCTATATCTACAAAAGTAAAACCATAATTTGCGTTTACTACAGCCATGAGCACAATGCTAAAAGTCCCTTTATAATTATAATATTCCGTTTCACTACCGACAGGACATTGGATAACTACATGTTTTCCGTCAATAGCCCCGAGACAGTTGGGAAAATTCCATTTTTCGTTAAATTCTAATGATATTTTTTTCCAATCACTCGAATTTTTTGGCAACTAAAAAAACAAAAATTATAATTTTATTACGTTACATTTTTAATTTTTAAATATGTACTGGCTAAAATCTAATTTATTTTTAAAAAGTATTAATTTTTCAAATTAATGAGTTCTATAGATTTTTTAATTTAGAATTTAAAAAAATTATAAAAATAAAAAAAGACTTAAATAAATATTTTGACAATTAAAAGTTTTCCAATAACAATAGATTTAAAAATTGGCTGTATAGAATATTTCCAAAAAAAATTTTAGTTAGATTTTTATTTTGGTTAAAAAATACAATAATTAAATTATACTATACACAGATGTATCATGAAGTTTTAACAAATGAAATAATCGATATTTATAAAAAAAAAAAACTTCCAAGTATCTATGAAATACGAGTTTTCTCTATAGTTATTTGAAGGAAAACTTAGTGGTGAATTTTTTAACCTTAGGTATAAACACAAAAAAATTTAATGATATTTCAACTACAAAATTACTTGCAAATTTTCGCGATTTTGACGTATTTCGTAAAAATTTGATCTATAAACGTTTATAAAAAAAAATTGTGACTAACGATTTTTGATTTTTTTTTTTTTTTTTTAACTACAATAAGAAAAACTCATAAAGAACCTTGTATTAAATATTCAAGTGTTTTTGGTTATCTAAAATTTTACTTTGTTCAGAATCTAAAACAAGTTGTCAAAACAAAATTTTTATCTTGAGTTCGATAACCATGGATATGTATATCCGAATAATGATAGTGGTATCTACGATTTAGATAAATCCATAATTGCAATAGGAAAGAAAGGTCATAGAATAAATAATATATAAAAAATTATTTTTAACTAAAAATTAAAAATTAAATTTATTATTAATATTGATTAGGACAAAAGTAATTTTATTTATCAGAACTTCATGATACACACCTGTTATACGTGTCGCAAACATGAGTATAACATAATTTTTATTATTTTTAGCAATTGGAAAATTCGTTAGATGTCTGTGAAAATGCGACCGATGTTAGTCAGTTACAGGACACTTCCGAAACAGATATATCACAGAATATCGAAAGTTGTTTTAAAAGTCCATCTAGTAAAAAGGTTACTAAAAAAAGAAAAAATGATCAGGATAAGGTCGAAAAAATTGAGATTAGGATGGATGAGGCATTTAATTTTTTGAAACAGATATCTCAAACTCCAGCGAAAACTAAATGTTCACTCTTCAGTGATTTACTATGCGTCAAATTAGAAGCACTTAGTGAACAAAAACAAGACCTCGCAATGATGGAAATTGATAATATTATGTTTCGGCTCAAACATTCTGCTGACCAAATGGTACAACCGGTACAACCACCATCATATTATCAATTTCCAAGTACCAATTTCCCAACATCATACTCGCAAAATTTAATTAGTGATAATTATTCAACCGCATCATCATCATCGTCATCTCTTCAGCCTCAACCATCACCCGAGTACATGTCATCTATGCCATCTACATATTTTAATTTATCGCAAAACCAATCCTCTTCTAGTTACCCAGTCTCTATGCCATCTCCATATTCACATCAATTTCAAAATCCATCACCAACACCATCACAATACAGCAATATAGGAGAAAAAATGTCTGATTAAGGGGCATAGTATAGACATGCTATATACAATGCAATGCAGTCAATGCACAAAAGTTTATTTTGTATTTTTTTCATTTATATACCAAGTTGTTGTATATTTGTTATTTTGTTATGTTATTTTTGTAATTTCTTAATAATACATTATATATTATTAATTTATTTTAAATTTGACTAGGTATGTCAAAAACTTTATATTATACGTATTACCACTTATCACTTTCAAATTGTATTTTATCTTTTTTTTTTTTTTTTTGTATATATTATTAATTATTATATTAAAAATTAATGATAAAAGAAGTATTTTTAATTTAAATAAAAATATTTTACCGTGATTTCAGATTTTAACTCCTCATTTAAAGCCTTGCAAACTTCTTGTACACATCTGGAAACAGTTTGAACGGAAAACCTAAATAAATAAGATAAGCTCTTAAAGCTATCACCCGAAGCTAAAAATCTTAAAGTCACAGCCAGCCTTTCTTGAACAGGAATGCACTTTCTCATGTTTGTATCATTTTTTGATATTATTGGACCAATTTTTTGAATAAGGTATTCAAAATCTGTGGCAGACATTCTACAAAAGTTTTGGAATTTATTTGATGGTCCTTGTCTTAAATCTTGTAATAAATTCGTTGCATTGTATCTATAAAATATAATATTATTTTAATTGATGTTATTTACTGCAAGTTAAAGCACTAGCTTATAATATGTAATTAAAAATATTATAAACTGTTATGACCTTATATGTAAATTTAAAGTTTAAAATTATCTTCATACTCGTAAATATATTTATATTAAAAAACTAAACATTGATATAAATAAATTAACATATTATGCGTATTTACTAATATATAAAAAAAATATATTTATGCAAGTATTCAAATTAAAAAAAACTTGAAATTAATAATTATTATTTTACGTTACCTAGTACGGCTTTTATAAATATCATGCATCCAGTATCTTCTTTCCTTGGATTTTCTTTTTTCTTTTTGGGTTAATTTTTCTTTTAAATACTCGCCACTTACCATCACAAAATACGCAGCTGCGCAAGCAGCGACTTGCGTCTGATCTCGAGCACTAGCCATTTTGAACTGAGAAATTTGATAACTTAATTTTCCTCAAAAAAGAGGGAGTTCTGAACGGCTCGGATAAGCTCGTGGCTCGCCAAGTCACGCGCCGTGGGAATGATAAAGATATTTTAGGCTCGTGATATGCCGAGCATATATGTAGGATCGATACAAAAACTGCGCTGCTCGAAGCTCGCCGAGCCACGCGCCGTGGGAACCCG
>NW_020270934.1:0-8486 GCF_002803265.2 Melanaphis sacchari
TCTGCCATCGGTACTTCGTTCCAGTTACGTATTGCTAAGAAATGTTTTGATGAGTGAAATTATCAATAACTTTTAATAGGTCTGGAAGATCCTCAATGGTGTGTAAACAACTTTACCGTCAGCAGCAAAGTTCTGAGTTTCATCTTCCATTTTTGCATGCACTTAGGACATAATATAGTAATTTGTCAATTTGAGCTAACTTAATATTTAAATAACCAATTCCTGATTGATAATTAAAACGCGATTTCATACTCAAATGCTATAGTTGCTGCAAGTGTTGAGAACGTTCTAGGTGTACTTTGCTGTCTTCTGTGTACCATATCGAGTTGCATGCATTGCAGTTCACAATGCGTGCTCTGCTCGGCATATAACGAATTAGCCACACGATTTAGATTTCGATTTATATTTGTTTATTTTGTATGTTACAAGCTATACTTTTGATTTCAGTCCTACTATTATCGATATTTGTATATTATTTATATTTATATTTTTCTGCTAGAGAGGCGCCACCGGTGTAACTCAGTTTGTCTCTAAACTCTAACATGGGGGTTCAAAATCCTTGCTTAAGCGCCTATACATAAGTACATAAGTACATATCCCTGAAACTCAAATAACCGTACTGCGGTAGTTTTGGAAGCTGATTGATTGTAGTAAAGTATACTTTCTCTTATATATAGAATACAAAACATTATTATAGATTTATTGTTTTATTTATAAATGCGTTTGATCAATTCTTACTCAGAAAACAATATCATAATTAATAGTATCATTGAAATTGAAAAATATATAAAACATGCATTATTAAGATTTTATACCTTTCAGTGCCTGTACATATTGATATTGAGCTCAATTTGTTACATCTAGATGGCGCTGAAAAACTCAAAATTTCGACCTTGAGTTTTGCTTCAACATAGTTTGGATTAGTAACACTAGAAACAGAAACTTGATCTTTTGAGTGTTCAAAAATTTTTAGGTTTTATAGTTATGCTGAATTTCAGTCGTCACTTTTGTTAACTCACTCACAAATATTACCTAACGTCCGGCCTGAATTGTGTTCGTTCAAAATTTAAAACCACTACTAAGATGACACTGCTTGGCTAATCAAATGGCGACGACGTGGGTGCTCTAATTTGTGTCTACAACCGAGGACAAATGTCTTGAACACGAGCGGGTAGGATTTAACATTTGAACAATTCATGTGTTCTGGTGAACAACATCCACAGATGACTAAAGTGATCATTCGTTGGAAACCTATCAAACAACATATATATATAATAATATATTGTACGGCCGGGAGTTCTTATGATAAGTGTGCGCCCGGTCACCAAATATTATTATGTGTTATACCAGTCACACCACCGACCGCGTGTATGTGGTATATGTATAGCACTCAACAGAAGTGGACAGGTTCGCGAGCAAATCCTGTGAGTGCTAGTTGTAGGTGGTGGTAATGTCTGTGTATATATATTATGTTTGTGTGTACTAACAACTAAGGAAAACGGTAACTCTGTTGCGGTAAATGAAAAATTATATATAGTAAAATATGAAATAATAATATATTAAATAGGCTACGGCCTTTATAACAAGTAAAAATATAACAAAAGGAGTAGCTATTAGAGCCATACAACAAAAAAATATATAATAATATAAAGCGCTATTAGAGCATACTACAAAATATAATAATAATATTATTAATAAGAAAGATAGCTATGTAAGTACAATATAATAATAATAAATGGTAAACCTAGTCCTTCTGACTCAATTTATAAATGTAAATATGTAATAAATAAATAATAATAATAATGGTAATAATAAAAAAGAACTCACAATTTTTGGAGATCAGACTGGCCAGCTGGTCCCTAATATGGCTATAATACTCAACAAATTTTACACACAACAAATAACACAAGCAAATGTAAAAAAAAAAATGTATAAAAA
The DNA here is from genome assembly GCF_002803265.2 of Melanaphis sacchari. NCBI lineage: Eukaryota > Metazoa > Arthropoda > Insecta > Hemiptera > Aphididae > Melanaphis > Melanaphis sacchari. Next base: position 1,939 of record NW_020270934.1, read on the forward strand.
TATTTAAATATATATATATATATAAAGGTCGGCGATTAGCGCACACGATATAAATATAAAAGAAGTAGCGATTCGCGCACACTAACAATATAAAATTAATAAGTGACGATTCGCGTACACGATAAATATAATATTACAAAAAATTAATGACGATTAGCGCCCACGCAATATTTTTTTTATTTTTTTTTTATTTTTTTTTTATTTTTAGATGATATTTACAATCTATTCGTAGAACAATAAGTAAATTTGCTAAGAGTAATAAAAACATGAAAAATTTGACGGAAGAAGCCACCCAATGATGACACTACCTATTTTGTTTCAGATTAGTAAGGGGATTTTCTAGGGGTCATGCATTTAGCAGGTCACGACACCAGTTGAGTTTAAGACGCCTAGCGGGATTACCCGGAATCGAAGGGATTGCCAGATTTTTTATAAGAGGGTTAGGATGGTTGGGTAACCTACTGTGAAAACGCTTATAATAAATTTTTGCTTCGTCTTTGACGGAATTCATCCTGAGGTCTTGTTGTATAGAATGGTTGGAGACGTAAGGTGGGGCATTAAGTAGTTTCCTTAGCGCAATATTTTGAAAAGTTTGAATCTTGTTGATGTTGGATTTTTTCGCATTACCCCATAGCTGTATGCCATATGTCCAGATGGGCTTGATTAGAGATTTATAAATAAGAAGTTTAGTTTTAAGGTTTGTGTATTTATTGTTATTGCAGAAAGTTTTTAACAAGCGCAGCCGTAGGTTTAAATTTTGTCTTTTAGATTTAAGGTGAGGAGCCCAGGTAAGTCTGCGATCAAGTGTAAGTCCTAAATATTTGACAGTGGAAGAAGAAGGGATTTGAGTACCATAAATAGATACCTCGGGGCATGGAGAGAGACGCAGTGTAAATGTAGTGTGGACAGATTTTGTCTGGTTAATTTTAACTCGGCACTTGGTATACCAGTCTTCCATAAGGGTTAAGTGATTTTGAAGGTTGTATGAAGCTATTTCCGGATTTGAATTGATAGATATTATTGCCTTATCGTCTGCATAATCAGCTACTAAAGTGTTTGGTGTGGTAGGTTGGTCAGCAGCATAAATGTTATAAAGTATGGGAGAGAGTATACCCCCTTGGGGAACACCGGCTGAAATATTGGATATAGTTGAGTGTGCATTACCGAATCTGATTTGAAAATGACGGTTTGACAGGTATGATTTAATGGTTAGGTAAAATACAGGGTGCAAGATTTTTTTTAATTTGAGAAGAAGACCATCGTGCCATACCCTGTCAAACGCTTGTGACACATCTAAGAAGGCACAAGTACAATACTGTTTTTTTTCGAGTGAGTACGAGATGGCATCGACAATCCTGTGTACCTGATGAATCGTAGAGTGGGCCGAACGGAAGCCAAACTGGGTATCAGGTAGAATCGAGTTTGAGATACTAGGTAAGATGCGCTTAAGGATCAATTTTTCCAGAATTTTTGCGAAAAAAGGCAGAAGACTAATAGGACGGAAGGAAGATACGGCATCTGGAGGTTTTTTAGGCTTGGGAATCATAATAATAGTTGAAAATTTCCATAATATTGGAAAGTAAGAAAGTCTTAAAATACAATTGAAAATGTGGGTGAGGTGTATTATAGCTTTTTTTGGTAAGCATCTGGCAACTTCGCCTGTTATGAGATCAAAACCTGGAGATTTTTTCTGTGGGTACTTATCAATAACAAATTTGACTTCACTTGGTGAAAAGTGTTTTACAGGGCGAGAAACAGGACGAGGCGAATTTAGAGACTCGGCAACAGCAAGATTATTTTCAAGAGAGAAGATTTCAGGATGGGGTTGGCCCACGCAATATAATAAAAAAATAGACTGCGTATAATGCGATTTGCGCTGCAAAATATAATAGAAAAACTATATATATAATATAAACGGCCGTTGGTCTTTGCGCGACGACGTATAGCAGAAGACAAAAATTTACGGCGGCCGTGCTAAATAATAATCGCGTAGTCGACGCGGGGGCTACAGATAACGTGCCGACTGTAATCTACATATTATATAATAATTCACAAACACATAATTAAATATAAAAATAAAATTTATAGAGAAAAATATGTTTATGTGTGTGTGTGTGGATCGGTCGGTGGCGGCAATATATATAATAATAAGCTATGTTGCGGCGGCAACAAATATTATATAAAAAAAGAAACGTGCGTACCGTTGTTGACGTACGTCAGATCGTGTTTATTATATAAAAAAAAATCGTTGATCTTCAGTCGTTGTAATGCCTTTAATCGCATACCTTTGGGGGGGGGGATATCGTGATATGTGATGATAAACTCGGTACGCCGTTAAGACGTATACGATTAAAAAATGTAAACGAATACGTCGGAAACGCTCTAAACGACAATTAATATGCGATTTACGGTTTCATGACACGCGAATCGTAAAAATCGTATCGCTTAAACAACGTATAATGTAGTATTCGTCGCATCTCTAAAACGGTTTAAGTGCTCGAAATTCGGTTACGGTTTTCAACTCAAACGGTAGTCGATAGGTGTTGGGATAGGTTCTCCGACATTAGGTAGGCAGGTTCGAACCCCGTTCCGGCGATATTCGGGCGGCTCCAAAAGAAACCGTGTATTACGGATTTTTTGCATTTTTTTTTTTCATTTAATTCGATCGTTATTAATTGCCATTTTCGTTTTGATATCCAATCTCACACTACTACTCATAAAATATTTTTCAAATTTTAAAAATGATTTTTGATCTCACACGTTAAATTTTATATTGCTCGATTGATGATGTCAAAATATATTATATTACAATATACTTTACACGGACATTAAATTACACAATAGTATTCGATTAAACCAATTATAGTTATTGCTAACAGTCTGCACAATTCAAATGTACATATGTGATATGCAGTTTATATTATGGCCTGAGAACGTTTTATTGATGACGATACAGTTGTTTCACTCAGTTTTGACCGTGAATTCACTATTTTATAAGTCTAGCCTTTCAGTTGTTTACATTTGAAAGATACAGGAGAAAAACGGTAGCACATTTTTTTTTTTTTGATTTTTAAATATTTTGTCATCACAGAAAGTGCATAATATTTTTCGATATCTAACCATCTATAAAATATCAAAAAAAAATATTAATTATGTATAGTTTTTTGATCTTCAACTCGCTAACGTTTGACATGCATTTACCATAATACGTTTAACATCTCTCCTTTACGCTCACATCGTCCGCGATCCGACACAGTCGGATTGTCTACCTGGGAGGTTCAAACGCGTTTAACTGGATTTTCAGTGGTGATCGCTTGAAAAATCGAGCGCTCGAATCGACTTGAACTTTTTTGCGTACTAAACAGCACAACGCGTTCGACATCAGGAGGTATGACATGAGGTATTGCCCTGTCAAGAATCGATATTCACTGGACGATGACTGATAACTAGACACTTAATTACCTTTTCGGAATGTATTTATTTATTTTCCATACTCAAAAGCATCGGGCAAGCCACGGGAAATGCATCCAATCCGCTGAAGTCGGATTGCCCTGTCAGGAATCGACTTTCACCGTAATGGGCGATGACTGATACCTAGACACTCGATTGCTGTTTTCGTAACAAGCTACGGGACGAGATTCTCTGACGTTAAGTAGGCAGGTTCGAAACCCGTTCTGGTGAAATACGAGCTGCACGATAACTGTCCACGTATTCGGATTTTTTTTTTTTTTTTTTAATTTTTAAACTTTGTGTTAGTTAATTGTAATTTCTGTTATCAAAGAAATGATTAAATATATATAGTTTTTTGATCTTCGACTCACTATTTACCACGACCCACTAACGTTTGACATGTATTTTCATTAATACGTTTAAATCTCCACTTTGCGCTCACATCGTCCGCGTTCCGACGTAGTCGGATTGCCTACCTGGGAGGTTTAAACATGTTTAACTGGATTTTCAATGGTGATCGCTTGAGAAATCGAGCGCTCGATTCGACTTAAACTTTTTTGCGTACTAAACGGCACAACGCTTTCGACGTCAGGAGGTATAACAATCCGCCTGCGTCGGATTGCCCTGTTAGGTATCGATATTCACTGGACGATGACTGATAACTAGACACTTAATTACCTTTTCGGAATGTATTTATTTATTTTCCATGCACAAAAGCACAGGGCTAGCTACGGGAAAAGGTGTATTACACCTGTAAATTTAATGAAATAACCCACCACTAAACGTTCGAATTAGACTTTTATATACTTTTATTTTATTATATAAGATTATTATTTACGCGTTTAAAACGACACCGCTAAAGTGTAAAACCAACAAATCAGAGGTACCAACGTCTCAAACATCGTTATCACAGGTTTTGCCTACTAGACTTTTCTAACTGCGGTATTCTTAAGTCCTGTCTCCGACCTAGGAAATTCACTTCTAACGATTTTCAGCTACCTGGGGTATTCACATACAGCGAGTTTCACCGACCTAGTGTATTCACTTACAGCGAGTTTCACCGGTGCTAGTAAAATATAAAATACTATCGATTACGGAGGAACAGCCGATCGACACACACACACAAACACTCGTGCGCATCAGCTGTTATTTTTATATTTTCTTTTGTTTTAATTATATTTTGTGTATTATGAATTATAAAATATGCAAATTAGGTATCGGTGCGTTATCTACTTCCGCCGGCTCGCCTGCCGACTCTTCCTCCGTCAATCGTCGTGAGCAAATCCGTTAATTATATTATTATTTTTTATTATATTTTGTTGCGCAAATCGCTATTTTTCTATTAGTACGTTTGGGTTTCTCTTGTTATATATATTATTTTATTATATTGCGTGGGTGTTAATCGCCATATTTTTATTATTATTGTTATTACCTTTATAATTATATCTTGTGCCCTAATCGCAAACCCTTTATATATAAATATATATATATTTAAATATTTTTATACATTTCTATATTTGCTCGTTTTATTTGTTGTGTGTAAAATTTATTGAGTATTATAACCACATTTAGGACCAGCTGGCCAGTCTGTGCTCCACAATTTGTGGGCTTTAATTATTACTATTTATTTATTTATTTATTTATTTATTTATTTATTTATTATTATTGTATTATTAGTTATTATTAACATATTTTATTTTGTTGAGCCAAAAGGGCTATATATTTTTTATATCAATTATCCGAGCTTTCAGTTCTAATAGCTGTTTTTATATATTATAATCGTGTTATTGAGCCATAAGGGCCTTAACTTCCTTTTATGATTTATCTTATACTTATATACTTATATTTTATTCTGTTTAGCCATAAGGGCTACGCAGTTTATAGCATTTATTAATTATTATATTTTTCTATTCCTGTGATTTTTTTGTACGATTTTTATTATATCTGGATATCTAATCTGACTAAACCAGACGAAAATTTTTCATTGCTTGAGGTCACTTCTATTACATAAAATAGTAAGATAGAGATTAGTTTTTATAGATATAATAATTGTAATAGTGGTTTAACAATAAGTATCCTTAAACTTTTTATTAATGAAAAATAAAAATAAAAGTATCTAGTAATTGGTCTTCAGACAAAATAAAAATCAGTATTTTTGTTAATACAGATTTGATCATTAAATATTATTACACATTATCAATCCATATTCTATGATAAAATCTTAATCACTGGATACCAAAGCATTAAATATTTGATGAAATAAAAATGACAGCAAATGTTAAAATTACTATTTAGTATTTTCTATAGGTTGTGACCATGTTTGATAGCTAGTGATTAACTTATATATGTATTATTGATTCACTTATTATAAACTGTATATTTATCTTGTACTATTGGTAAAATAATTAATAATATTATTTTAATAATTTGAAATAATTATATTTCTGTATGAATACTGTATAGATCTGATATGTTGTATTTATTTTATTGTTTTTTAATCATTCTGAAAATATTCAACTTAAGCTTTGGTAACCTTTTTGCACACCCATGATCTCAGTTATGAATTGTTTTATTTTAAATATATTAACCAGGTTCTACTTAAATAAACATTAGTAGTATGTATTTGTATGTTCACAGCACTTTTGGGCAGGGAGATTTTAAAAGTTTAAGGGGGAATATCCCTTGAGCATTTTCGTCTCCGTGTAATTTTAAAAACAGTGATTTTCAAAACCATAATGTATGTTCTAGCAGCCTTTTGGCAGAGTATTTTAAAGTTTAGAGTGGCCCCGCTGCAATCTCACAATAATAATTATATACTAAGTACGAAGACGAAATAATCAAAGTATTAATATTCTATATCATTGTAAACCTATTATATCAAAATAAGCAATCATAACTAGACTATCATGTAAAGGTTACCAAACTTAAGTTGAATATTTCAAATAAACAATAAATAATACAACATATCAGATCTTAGCTGATATTCTAAAATATAATATTTCAATTATAAATAATATTATTAGTATTTATAATAATACAGATATCTTCTGATTCTATCAAGTGATCAACTCACCTTATCAATATGTTCAATATAAACT
>NW_020270935.1:0-5223 GCF_002803265.2 Melanaphis sacchari
TTTGCATAATTTGGTTTTTAGAGGAATAATAGACCGTTACTAAGACCCATTACCCCAATTACTCCGATACTCGATTTCACTCCGATACGCAATTTCACTCAGGACGGACAACGGTTTAGGTTTTCGCAGTTGAGTCCTCCTGCATTACAGGGCATACCCTTCAGATATTCAGAGATGGTAAGTTTTAAATAAAATTATTATTTAGACTCAATATAATATAAGATAATTTTTTATTTAGACTCAATCTGAAGATAGTGGACATTTTACAGCTCAAGAGTCACAGATTGAAAATAATTGGATCAGCGTATTATCACCATCTCCAAGACCGGGTACATACGCACAGAGCCTAATAGACAATATTTTATATTCTCCTTCGCCACCACGAGAATCGCAAATGGATGAATGGCTTCGCTCGTTGTCGCCAGACATGTTTCAACCCACAACACCAGTAGCATACACACCGAGTTCGAGAAACAGCGTGGTATTTTTTCCTTCGCCACAAGTACAATCACAGCTGGATGAATGGCATCGGTCGTTGTCACCTATTACACAAAGTATGTTGAACATAGTATGCCCTCCTGAATATAGCTTACTCACTTTCGGGAGGTTATATTCACCCCACCGAAATGAAGCAATTTGGGCTGAGGATGGATACAACGACATCCTGGTCGTTCATATGCTTGCAATTGAAGAAGAATGGTACAAGGACGGAGCTGATGACATTTTGAATCAGCATATGGATGCTTATGAAAACCGTAAAAGAGAATTTCGAAAAAACTAATTTTTTTTTTTTTTAATTAATTTCATATTTTTTTAAAATATATTTCATATTTTGTTATAATATATTATGATTTACAATAAAGATAATATTATATTTTATTTATAAACATAATGTTAGCATGATAGTTATATATATATATATATATATGATAGTAATTTTTAAAGTTATATGTATTGGTGAGGTGACTGTTTAACGCACGCCCCGATAAAATAATATTTTGATAACAAGATAAGTGATAACGGTAATATATTTTTCCGAGTCGGAATTGTCGCTTTGATAACATGATTACATGATAAATGATAACGGTAATATATATTTCCAAATCGGAATTGTTACTTTGATAACATGATAAGTGATAACATGATAAATGATAACGGTAATATATATCTCCGGCGGTCGCCGGCCCAGCAATAGTGGGGGGGAAATATACGTCACGTACGTGCGCGACCGGATGATGAAGAGGTGGGGGTAAATACACGTCGTGTACGTACGCGACCGGGCGGTAGGATCAGCAGGGATCGGAGGGTCGAAAAACATTGTCAGGGATCAGCAAGCAACCCAGCATAGGAATCAGCCAGCAGGATCAGCCGTCAGAACTGTCTTTTTTATTCTACTTTAGTAAGTGGGTAATGGGTATTATGGTATAAACTAATACAGTAAAATTTGAAAAAGTCAATAAACTATTTTCAAATATAGCTATATCTACGATATAATTATTATATGGATACACATTAAATATATAAATATATTATGTATTATAGTAAACAACATTTAAAAATTATTGTCAACAAAACAAATAACATTAATCTTCATTTTTCATCAACTTTAAATGTTTCATGTTCAGTCATTATCAATTATAGGTAGCTTTAGATAATCAGCTCCAAGGGCCCAACTAATATCAGAAATGATATCATATTTCTTGACCTAAAGTATGTAAGCATTTTATGAATTTCAATTTTAAAATCATATAAACTTATTGAATTAATATACAAACAGTAATTGAAGGATTGTCACCAAAATCAATTAGTTGACTCAATAATACATAAATATAGACCAAATCGAAACATTTGAATGGTTTATAAACACGAAATTCTTTTCGAAAACATCCTATTAAAAAAGTTATTTCTCATATCAATAATTGATGCATTAGGAATATCTGTAAATACATTTAGCTAATACTTTAAGTTTTAAATAATAACAACTTACGTTTGGCAGCATTATTAAATTTTTCAATAGTTATGCGTTTCCCAGTATTACCTAAATCATTATATTATATGAATTAAATTAAGAATAATAACATAATAATATCAATACGATATATGGTAATATTATGTTTGAATTTACATACGAATTAATTTAGCTTCTAATGCAGTTTCGTGAAAAAAAGAAATCGCCATGATAGGTTGTTTAATAGTTACTTTATTCACATTTTCTGCGATTAAAGATTGAACTGCACTCAAACATAGTTTGTAAATATCATCTTTAGGACTTGAACCACTGAAATGATAACATAACAATTATTTGCATTGAAATAAAAAATAACATTAAAACATAAATGCAAATTACCTATTTATATTTTATGAAAATACATTTAATGAATTTAGTAACACAAACTTTACTCATTCAAAAAAACAAAAAACTTACATGATATTGTAATTTTCAAAAAAATATGTATATGAAAAATTATCAGCTGTGCAATGGCATGGAGATGAATAGGGTGACATACGATTATTAAATGTCAAAATTTTTTTTCGCATTTCCATCAAACCAAAATCTAAATGGCTAAAAAATGTATTATGAATTTTATTTAGTATAATTTATTTAGAAGAATTCTATTTACATTACCTTTGATTATAAAAATGTCTCTCTATTCCCATGATTGTAAATTGTTTTACAAATTTTGCCTCATAGTTTTGTAAGTTTTCAGGTGGTAAATAAAAAATGATTTGTAAAGATGAATCACGTAGATCTAAAACAGCTATTGTATTATTAAAGTTCTTTAAGGTATCTAAAAATAAATACATTTTCATAATTTATTTATGAATTAAGTATTATTAAATTATAATATTCTTTTATATTTTTATATTTTACTGTTCATAAAATTAACTGTTAACCATGCATAAAGTCCTTCACGACTTTCATTCATTACAAATATTGTATTTTCATTTAGTTTATATTCTTCGTCAAAATCTGTCACTATTTCGTTTATCTAAAAATAAATTATATTTGAGAATTTTGAGGAATTTGAGAAAATCAATAAATAAATAAAAATACTTGATTGACTATTTCTTTGGATTCTTTATTAAACAGTCTTAAACCAGCGGTTAATGCGAATACAAGTAGTGGTTTCTCATATTTATATTTATATTTCAAAAAACTTTTACCAAAGCTTACTAAATCATATATTACAATACGCCCCTGTAACAAACAGAATTTAATTGAAAAATAATATCTAACGTAAATTCAACTTAATTAATTAAGTTCCTGTTAATTCAAATAATAATATATTTTTTTCTCACTAGTTTATCTTTATTGTACAATTGAACTATACCACCTTCATGCACTCGACCAACATGGTCTATAAGTTCATAATAACCTTTAAATTTAAATAAAAATAGCAATATAATCATTGTTGTAAGCTTGTATATAAATTTTATATAATTTATTATCTGATATACAAGTTATGCACTAATTTACATGTCATGTCTGTATAAACAATAATGTTTTATATTTTTTGGTAAAATATATTAAGTTAAGCCACTACATTACCAATAACTAATATATTAATTTTTTTAAATATTTACTAGCGAAATTACTGGCATTATCCAGTATAATTCTACCATTCAACTGATTGAGTGGCTTACATTTTCTATTTGTTAAAAACTGGCGCAAAACTAGTGTAATATTTATGGAGTGTTAGACTTGTTGAGTCCCTTATGTCAACGTCGATTCATATATCAACGTAGAAATAGAAATACTAATGTTTGCAAGTTAAAAGATTAAGTCTTTATTTAATACAATTAACTCGTACAAGAATACAATTTTATAAGCACAAGATGGTGTGAGTGGTGTTACGACCTGCCTCTGAAATACTGATAGACGAGACCGTGAGTGGTGTTACGACCTGCCTCTGAGCGTCTCAAATATCCCTAACCGTCTGCTGAGCTCTTGCCCTGGTCTCCCTTATATATGGTTAACCGTCAAGAGTGGTGACTGAAGAGGTGGTGACTTCCGATGACCTAAAGGAGCTCTCTAAATTAAATGTATTATTCAGTTGGGTGCCTTTCCTGCGATTTCATCGGTTCTAAGAATTACAAGACGTGTGATCAAGTCTTAATTGTCATATTAAATAGTACAATGTTAACACTATCGTTTACTCATCATTTCTGAGAAGTCCAGGACGTGTGACCATGTCTTATTCATTATATTAAATATCACGATGTGCAGGTGTTCGCCTTATCCGTTGGTGCTACACTGTTTGAATATATTATCCCATCGGTATACACATCACCTCTCCGTATAATATATATGTGTAAAATAACACGGTACGTAACAGACTATTGAATTAACAAATTAAAAAAACAATTATATTATTTAATTTTAGTTTGCTACATTTCTATACATTTAAACAACATGTAATCTGTACATAATGAAAGTTATTTAAACATAATATTCTTTTCCCTGAGCAAAAAAAAAAAAAAAAAATACCTAAACCTAGCTGCATACACCTTAAAAGCCTCAAGGGAACTATTAAACCACAAATTACAATTTCACAACGACTTAATAACCTAATCATAATCAAATTATTAACATCATATAAGCTTGATGTTAAGATTGCTGGGGATATCCGTTACTCAGTTTTCAGGTGTTTTCATGTGTCTACAATGATTATTCCGTTCAAAAGAACAATCAATGCTAAACTTCAAATTTATCATATCCAACGACTAATTGTGCATATTAATAACAATGCCAGTCTTGGAGCGTATAGAATATAACCGATAGAAATTGTTTACGGATATAATTTTTTAATCATTACGTAATAACTAAAATAAAATAATGATAAATCCTTATAATTTTTTGATAATCTTTATATGTACAAATATATATGCATATATTTTAAGTTATATGCTGTATGCTGATATACCCATATATTTTCTGTAGAATCAATTTTTGAATACAATACTTTTAATTATTTAAATTTAACACTTCCAGTAAGTACTTTAAACCTACTTTCTTCACTTGGATTTCCCCAGCAAGAAAACCAACTACGTTTCTTAGACTTTTTAACAAAAACTGTAACTAATAATTTAGTTCTAATACTATCTGCCTGTATAGTAACGTTACAATATAGTATTGGACTTTCCGACTTTGTAAATTCAGAATTTTCATTTTTGGCAGTTTCTTCACATAATATTATTGAGTGAGCTAAAATGATTGAAAAA
>NW_020270936.1:0-12509 GCF_002803265.2 Melanaphis sacchari
TACGGTATTACTTCGTTCCGGTACGTATTGCTCTAGTTGAATAATAAATTACTACATTGGTAAATAAGTGCCTACCTACTTTGTATTACCTACTGTTTAATAATTGTTACTTTTGTTAATAATATAAGTAATTATAATTGGTACACCTGTAATTATATCCTAGTATTTTTGACAATGTTTTATTTCATATTTCATAATTCACTAAACATTACAATTGATTAAATCCAAATTAGTATAAATAATATTGTATAGGTTAATTAACAGTTTTGTCCAATACTATAAACAGAGAACTGAAAAGTGAAATAATAAAATATAGTGAGTACTAAGTAATAGTGATATAAATAAATTCTATAATATAATAATATGTATTATACTAGTAAAAGTCTAATATTGATAACGTTTGTTTACCGGTTGTATTCTTTGCATATGTGGTTTCAATTTTGCGACGGTGTATACGAAGACGGCTATCTAGTATTAGTATATATCTGTGTCAGTACCAACTAAGACCGCCAATACAATGTATATATATATTTAAGTTTAACGAAGTGCGGAGATCGCGACAACGATATATATATATATACGGTTCGGAACGGAGAGGTTAACCGTTTTGATTTCAAACACAAGAAAACCGACCTATGCGGTAAAAATCTAAAACGGGCGCACACTTGGATCTTGGACACTGTTCACAAGACGGTCTGAGCGGCAACGTTGACAACTTGACCACGAAGGCGTCGCACCGAGAAGACACTTTCCTTTGCCGGTGTCTCCGACAACACCAAAAATATACTATTCGAAATTATGACCAGCGCCTATATCACCTGAGATAGGGCAATATCTATACGTAATCTTTACGGCGGTTAATCCGTAAAGATACGTGATTTTAGAACCGTTGACCTACTAATTCGTTTTGTCGGGCAATCGATTTTAAATAGCACTATAGGCCATCGACCCCAGAAGAGAGGTCGCAGGTGGGCAATAAAATCTATTTGATTATCGCATCGATAACTTGCGAAATAATAGTACAATCTTAAATTAAAGCACACTATTAAAACTGGTGAACGAAAATTTACTAGACGTAACAACACTTGTGGGTGCGACTCTCAAGTCAAATAATAATAAAATATAAATCCAACATAGGTATTAAATTTTCAAAAATATTATCCTCTATATCATTTTAGTAATATATATCTATAATAACTTAAAAACATTAAAAAAATGAATCTACGTTAATGCATTTTATCAATATTACGCATGGGCCAGAGAGAGAAAACAAAAGCTGCGTATAACATACACACTTGTAACATTTGCGTATAACGTAACGTAGACGCACAATTCGTAAGTCGTAACCTCATTAAGCAACAATCTTTTAATACGACTCGAATTTTCCGACTCGAAGAACGCGATTTAACTTCCTTGCGTATCAAATTTTGTTACTTAACGGTGTTACGTTTACGGTGCCTTTACGTCGTCCGCACATCTATTGCTGTTATGCGTCTACGTTACGTTACGCGCAAATGTTACAAGTGTGTACGCAACTTTAAGCACACCGTTTATTTCAAAATTGTCAACAGTTTTAAATTTCTAAATGATTAATAAAGAGATAGTTATTGATAAATGTAAAACGAAGTAAATCGTTAAATTAACTATACGTCTATACACTACAGCCAGGTGGGAACAGTGTACTTGGTTACTTGTACGAGTGTTCAATGTATTTGACGAGTTATGGGAATATTAATATTATATTATTATAATATAACATTTTTGAAAATACTATAATGACATTTTATAAGTAATAAACGTTGCGGTGTAATTTTAAAATAACAGTATCATGTTAATAATCTCAAAATTGCTAAATAAAAAATATTACTATTATTATTATTATTTACTTAAAATAAATGATTTTATGTATACGAAAACGTTTTTATAGAGATTGACACTATTCTAGTTAGGTACTCTCAAAGCTCTATCTCAAATTGGCTGCATTGCGTGTAATTATATTTGTATTTACTTCATTTTATTTGTTTAGTAAAAATATAAAAGTTTATCGATATGGTATTATTTAATATGATTGTTACTTGTTCAATGTGTCCAAATGTGCAGTCGGAACGCATCGCTGGCACTGAACGCACGTAGTTCATGCATGATTGCAATTTTGGTTCGTAAAATACGTCATCTGTCGGTATCGGTATGGGATTGCACGACTCGACGTATTTGTTCAAAGTATAGTGCATCATTCCGTTATCCTCATTACAACATTTCACAAATGTGTTATTAGTCCCTATGGATTGTATATACATACACGTACATTAATAATTACAATCAATATAATATACGGATATTATATGTTTTATCCTACCCATGCTGTGAACTGCCGTGCGTGATAGATCGTGGCCAATGAAAATTCCCCAATACGCCATTGCCATCGATTTTATGTTGTCGGGCGACTGCTCGTCATTGACAAGACCTATGCTCAATTTTCTAGGATTGGGCAGTAGTTCCGAAATCTCTTTAATACCTGTACAAACAATCAATGAAATAACAGCATTAGATCCGTATACATTTAAATTATAATACGTGATAAATATACATATTATAGAAAATAGCAGGTGCTTAAAGAAGTAATATAAAGTTCTTGAAAAATTAATGATAAAAGTATATTATGTTACGACTAATAATTGTCATACAAACGTTTAAGGTTTAAGACATAATATTACCGTCTGTGTAAGCTGGAAACAGCAAACGTTTATAAGCTGAGGTTGCCTTTCCTAAATAGGAGCGTTTTAAGTTGTTGCAAGTGCCATCAGCACTTCGAAACGCCAAGTTCCTCCCGGTGCACTCGGTTAGATTGAAATACTCGGAAAAACATATTTCACTCAATGATGTCTTGTTTAGTTTCAGGTTCGATAAATCTTTGGCACACTGTATATCACTATGCCTGAAATAGTAATTTAATTTATAAATATTATAATTAAATATTTATTTATTTTTTGTCATTAAAATATTTATCGTGTTCTTTTACTTTAGGCAATATGCACTTTTTATACTGCGTGAAATTGCAACTAGAAGTTCAGCATTCCGATATTTTAAATTTCCTTCTTTGGAAGGCTGCGAATCGATGAGTTGTCCACGAAACGGGCTGCTTCCAATTTTCAAATGATCACTAATTTGTGTTATTATGAAATCCTCATTAAAACGGTTAAAATTCATTCTTTCGATATTTTTTTGAATTTCTTCTTCTATTTCATAGATTTTAAGATTTCTGTACCAGTTTTTGTATTTTGTCGCTGAAACTATAGATACCGTGGTTACTAATTTGCAAAAGGAAAATCAAAACTAAAGTTTAAATTATTATTTATACCTTCTTCACACAATTTAAGATTATGACGATCTTGAGTCTTACAAGGATCTTTAAATCCTATACAACACGATGGTAAGAATATCAAAAAACAAATCAACAGTTGTATGGATATCGAGGAACTCATTCTGCTTTTTATAAACTGTAATCATTAAAAAAAAAGTTTAAATACTTAGTACTTACCATATCATATATATATAATATAGTACTATAAACTTAGTACTATTATTGTTCACGTCGCCGCCGATGCTGTTACATCGATATCGCAGCAATTCATAAATACTAAATAGATCAATAAATTATTCACGGCCGTCGCCGACCGATCGTCACACACACACACATTCGCGCGCACTAGCCGTTTTATTGTTATGTTTATTTTTGTATTATATGTTATTGTCAGTGTGAATTATTTAATTATGAATACCATTGTAAGTGCGTTAAGAGTGTTAAGACTAAACAATTATTATTTTATACGTTTTTTATATTATACTGTATTGGCGCTAATTGCCATCTTTTTTCTTGTATTATGTAGACGCTAATCGCTACGTGTTTTATAATATGTGATTGTATATGTGCGCAAATCGCCACCTTTTTCTATATTATTGTATAAGCGCGAATCGCCCATACATTTTTCTCTTTAATATTATATATCTGGGTGCAAATTGTCGTAATTTTCTTTGTAGGTACTCTTGTAAATTATTTTTGTATTGTGTGTGTCAATTTTATTTCATAGCTAAGGTAGCAACTGGCCAATCTGCGCTCCACAAATTATTGTGAGTTTTTGATTATTATTGTTATTTTCACATATATTATTATCCATTATTATTTATTATTACATTATCGTTGTTGAACCAGAAGTGATATATTTTCTTATATATTATTTACTACATACATATTGTACCTATATTATTATTATTATTATTATTATTGACCCAAAAGGGCTACATATTTTATTATATTTTACCTGTTGAGCCAAAAAGTGTCGTTATTATTATTTATAATTTATTATACTATATTATTTATTAATTATTATAATTAATTAATTATAATTTATAGTATGTTATGACTTTAACGCGGTAATATAAATCGGTGTTTGTCGTTAATTATTGATTTCGCCGAAACTACCTGTTTAGGAAAAAGGTTTGTATTGATTCCGTCAGCAATTAATTCCGCCGGCTACTGTTTAAAATATCTACATATCGATTCCGCCAGCTACTGTTTATAATATTTACTTATCGATTCCGCCGGCTACTGTTTATAATATCCACACATGACACATCGATTCTGCTAGACACTGTTTATGCCCCCCTTGAATATGTATTTTTAAATATATAGCAACAGTTTCCAAACTTTTTTATTTTACGTCACCATAAAAATAAAAAAATGAATTGAACCTTCTATAAATAAATAAATAAAAAATGTATAGTATTTAATTATCCAAATATTTTTATTATTATGATAAAATAAATCAACAATAAATATTATTAAATTTCTATTTAAAGTATTACAAAATTTTTAATTTTTATGAAAAAAAACAGTAATTATTAATATTAATATTTATGTGAATATATTAAAAAATATTAAAATGTATGGTCTAAATTGTATAAAATGATAATAATAATTGTATAAATATATAATTCAAAATTAAAATGTGTATCCTAATTAATACGTGTATGTGATTATATTAATGATAATAGTAATTGTATAAATAAAAATTAAAATGTATATTCTAATTAATATTATTTAATAATATTAATTAATATGTCTTACACATGTACGACACAGCAAATTTTCGTTCACCGATAAACAGTAGCCGGCGGAATCAATATATAGATATTATAAACAGTAGCCGGCGGAATCGATATACGCCCGTTTGCGCATCATTAGTACTTCAGGTAAAAAATTTAATTGGTCGTTTGCGCATCGCGAAAATTAAAAACAAAAAGGCTACCTACTATAGCGACATGCATGACCGGATGATACACCGATAACATATAGGTTACGACAATATTAATAACTGATGACTTATGAGTTATAAGTTTAGAAACCACAGTTGTAAATTCGAGTGGAAACAAATATTAAAATGAATGAAGATAGTCAACCCATTTAAGAAACAAAGAAATAAAAAATAGACAATTCGTAAATAAACATTATTTTAAGTATACGAGTGGGGAAATAAATCGACAACAATTTTTAAATATACTGGGACACAGATTTAAACATATTTAGATTATATTTATGTTTTAATAATTTTGTATTTTTTTTTATAAACGTAAATAATGAGTAATTTATTAGCAATTTATAACGAATCTTATCTCTTTAGATGATAAAATAATATGGTAGTATACGTTCAAAAGTATTAATTTTTTTTTTTTTTGAATATTGACGATTATTTTTGTATACATTTATAGTTTTGTAATTATTGAAATCATAATTTACGTAATAATAATTAATAAAAATTGTTATGTTATATAGGAAAACAATCTAAGCTTTTTTTTAACAATAGCGATGCGCAAACGGCCTACAAAAAAGGTAATTGGTAACAATAGCGATGCGCGAACGTCCTACGCCCATATAAATAAAATAAAACAAATTTAACAAAATTATGAACTTTAAACGAGTAGGTAATAACTAATAAACCTACATAGGTACTAATAAATAGTAGTGTTTCGGGTCAGGACTAGAGAGCATAATATATATGATTTAATAATACGCACGCCCGGTCACCAAATTAGGCTTCAGCGAGTTCCAAACTACCATCTACCACGGGAACACCAAACAACTATATTGTTTAAATTAGCTATACATAACGGGTTATCATTCCGATAGCTCGCGATTTATCATCCATCACACATAAACTCTCGCGAGTTTTAAGTTAACACGGTACGAAGAAGGAGAAAAGTTGAAATAATAAATTTATATAGTTATGTCACGTGTGCAGTTAATTTAACCCGATAAACAACGAATATCGTTATAACTATTATAAAATATTAGTAAAATCATAATTTTATTGTTTCTAAATAAATATTTGATACTCACCGTAAACATGTTTTGTTTAATGAACAGATTCTTATCCTTTAACGGCTATCGGTCAATTTGATTTAGATTGATTGTATCGTTAAACGCCAAAATCACTTATCCAACGATTGAGATAATTTAATCGCTCACGTTTGTCGATGTGTTAGTACGCTACGACGGAGAGACGTATGCCTTCTGTTTATAACCTGTTGTACATCTTCAGAACTTCCAGTCTAAGGTAGTGGAGGCGTGCCGCGTGCAAAACAGATATCTACAGACTGATGTCGGTGGTCATGGAGATGGTTACCATTACCAAGAATAATTGAACGAACGACAATCCTATTGGGTGAATTGTTACACTCCTATCCTTTCTACAGCATGCCGTAGATTCTATCCATCCACTAATCGCTTGTTATATTATATTATTCCACGTTTTATTGTTTTATGGCAATACTACATTTATTTATCAAAACAATAAACACTTTTTTTAATAGATGTATACAAAGACAATGTCTTATATTTTTACCTTAAAAAAAATAAGTAATATAGATATACTAAATTAATAAAATAAACGCCTCATATATACGTATAAATAGAAAAACAATAGAAAATTATAAGTGTAAAACAAATAAATGAATGTCTATCAAATTGTTGAAAATTGAAAAATTATCGATAGTACATTAGTCTGCAGTGTTATTTATATTGCTGAGATTTTCAGAACAATAATATATTGTATATAATATTTTAGTATTATTAATGGACTATAAATGTAAAAATATTACTTTATTTAATAAATATATAGGTATACCTATATATACTCCAATGTCGCATTGTTGAGCTCAGTCTTTTAAACATATGTATTTTTTAAATACAGATACAGATATATCCACTCAGAAAATACTTAAAATAAATTTCAAACAATTTTACGAAATAATATTTAAAAACAAATACAAATATTTGGCATGCATTTCAAAACTTTCAAAATATTTATTTTTTCAATTGTACACGTATATATTATGTAAAATAATTAATTTTTTAATAGTTACATTTAAGTATTATTATAGAATTTTAAACTTTGAGCTATTAACTTCATTATTTTCCTACTGGCTACTAAAAATTGAAAATAAATAACAATTTTTTATATTTTAATTATAAAATTCTTTAATATTACAATAAAAAATAAACGGTATTGTTAATAAAATATAAAATAAATAAAAATTTAAATAAATGTTTAATTATTTGATTTTAATTATAAATAAAATAATAAAACGATTATCAAAAACAATTTAAAGATAGTCGAATGATTCTTTTAAATTTTGAAAATTATTTACATGAAAGTATTCGATTTTTAAATTTAAATACGTCCAAGATATTTAAAATACTTAATACCAAATACATTTTTTCAAATCATTTTTAAAACTAATCACGCAATAATTTTATTTCCGGGAAACCTATACCTTATCAGTTGTCAGTCATCTGTTGATTACACAAAAAATAGATTAATTTATTTTATATATAACTGTAATTTAAATTAAATTATATCATGAGATATTAGGATTATAATATCAATAATTTATTGAAATTTATTTTTATGCAATTTCATAATATATTTTGATTAATTTGTTTAAAGAAAACAGCTACCTATGTAAAATACACTTGAATCTAATCCTAATGAGAAAATATGCAAAATTTAATATCTATTGAATACTTAAAACATTTTTAATAATTATCCATGTATTAAAATTTTTTTAAAATACCTAATATAACCGTATCATCACACATTGTATTTATGTATATTATTTTTTTTTTTTTAATTCTAATGCAAATTTAATATTAGGTAGGTATTAACTGATATTTTATTAACTATATATATCTTCACTTTATAATCTATTACATAAAAATATATGAGAATTATTTTTGATTGATTTTTAATCCAATTTTCATTAAAATTAATATACTGAATACACCTACATATATAATTATACAATAAAGAACGCGTAATGCAATTTTTATACGAATTTAAATTGTTGAATTAATCATAGTTATATGCTTAAATCCCGGGAAAAAAATTATACAAAAACACTACGAATGTAAAACTATGTGACGCGACATCTGCATATTTTAAATTAATTAATTGATTTCAATTCCAATTAATTAATTTAACGATCCATTTTAGATAACCTAACCTGGGAGATATACCGGATATCCGTATACTATACTACAATAGACTAGCAGTCTGCAGCGTAGCACTACGCACTACTGCTGCTAAAGTTGTGGTATATTGTGATCTGTATGAATATTTTATTATTTATTTAATACCGTGAGTACAAAGAGAAAATATTAAAAAATACAATTTTAGATAGATAAACCTGTCAAAACATTAAAACGAAAAATGAATATACATTTATAGTTTTAAAAAAGATAAATATCTTAAATATTTAAACTACTTATATTATAATCGTAAAATATCAATAAAATTTATAATTATAACAATAATTCCCAGTAGTTAATAATTTTTTTCCAATAAAGGGGAAGTAGGAATCTAAAACCGTTACGTATTGAATATTAAAAAAATAAATAAAAAGTTATCACATGCATCGCCGACATCATAGACCTACCTATAGAAAAACAATGCTAATAATTTACCACCGATGCGTTGCACTAAAGGAAATGTGTCAACAAATCCTGTTTTCGTGTAATAATACTATATTATAAAATATTTCATTCATGACGCTATATAAACGTAAAATGTGTGTTTGTGAGTCCGTCAACGTTGTTAAGAAAATTCGATCTTGGGTTTCGTGTGAGTCGGTGACTAGCTTTTTTTCCCGTCTTTTTTATCGAGGGGTGCGTAATAAAGAGTCGCGGGCTTTTGAATAGTATTGTCGGAAATCAGGAGTACACTCTCGGTTTTACGGTGCTATTGTGTGTACCTATTATGTAGTTTATAGTAGGTACATCACATGTAGATGCAACGAACGAATAGACGACCCAAATAAAAACACGTTGGCCTAGAAATAATGCAAAACCGTTTTCCTGATCCGAACTCGAAAATAAGATGCCTACCTCACCGCTATATCATAAAATTATAATAATAATAAAAACAACTATTAGTAGATAATACTACCTATGGGAAGTTCTATCAGACAGTGAAACTTTACATACGCACGTGTAATGATTTAAGCATGATTCATTTTACAATAATATTACCACTGAAGTTTCTTACGATAAAATGATTTCGTACGTTTCGTGTTTAAGGACATTTATTGTAACAATAAACTATGGCACAGGACATAAAAATTGTAAAAATATTTAATGTTTAAACTTTTAAGGTATTTAAACGTTATAAAATATTAGTATTTAAAGTTATTGTACTTTCAATCATTATTAGATATTTCTGTTTAACATAAATAACATTTTAAACATAATTTTAATTTTTGGTTTTTAATTAATTGTTAAAAATAAAAATACGTTATAAAGTATTTATTTTTTTTTATCGTCAAATTTTCAAATTGTATTATAAATATATCATTAATCATAAAATATGCTCGGAAAATGGTAAAATTAAAAAATATTTTCTAAAAATATAATAAATCACTAAATATATTCAAAAAAATACACTATAAACTTTTAATATTATTTTTGTGGAGTCATGAAATTAATTTCAACTTAGCGATAAATCTAATAGTTCAAAAAAAAACATGCTAATACAATAATTTCTGAGCATAGCTATTTATACAATAAGCTTTTAAACACAGTTTAAATTTTACAAGCATGAATATTATTGTCAATACCTACATCTTAATTTATTTTATATAATATAATACGAGTATTTATAGCGTAATAGATTTTATCTCATTAAATAGTTTAAAATACATTATATGAAATAAAGCTACGAGAGCTCCATACGGAAATGAGTATTTCATCGTCATTTACAACATGTACAAATATCTAGGTACCTACTTGATTTTATTTTAAAGATAATAAAATATACTTTTAAGGATCTCATACGTGTCATCGTTTAAATTTTAATATATTTTGTTGTAACTAAAACCATACATAATAGTCAGCCTCTTTACTTAGTAATTTATCATAGGAAAAGATATCCCTCTCTCTTTATGTACATATACATTTGATACACGTATACATAATCCAAATACTAACTTAACTGTTGAGTATATCACTTTGCATATTTTAAACACTTCTTTTAAAGTATACGAATAGTACAAGAATACATTTTTTTGGAAAAATAAAATCAGAATGATAGTCATTTAAATACTAGTGTAATGATGTGCTTCTATGCAATCATAATTAAATATTTATATACTGTATAATAAAACAAATAATAATAACCTTTAGTTATAAGTCATTTATTAATATAATTATGTATGACAAAAATTAAATATTTAATTACAATATAATAAAATAAATAATAATGACCTATAGTCGGATCAAAAGAACGATAGATAACACACACACACACACACACACACATACAGGATATTAATTATAAAAAGACCGGTCACATACACAGTGTCTTTTTATCTTTTTGTATAGGCGATCACAAGCGAGAGTAAAAGACTACGCAGATCGAATATACAAGGAGACATAAGTATACCTTACAACATATTCAAGACATCAATAGAGAAGACATTTTCAGAAAGAAAAAAAAGGAATATATAACATTATATGTCTATATGTCCTTTCCAAATTATTACAAATGGCGCCCACCTTGTGGTTCTTACGCAGATAAAAATCCCCGAAAAAAATTATAAAATAAATGAATAAATAAATAAATACAATTTTCGCCAATGTCACAAAATAATAGTGATCAATAGAATGAAATAGAAGAACTAATTTTTGTTTACTATCAGATGAAATAAAAATTTAAGAAACCTCAATTAATTTCAAAGTTAATAAAGAAATTTAAATAGTGTGGAACAGTTGCAGAACTTAAAAATAGATTATTAAAATATTTAAACGGAGAATCTTGCTCAAACGATTTTGTAACAATAAATGAAATTATCAAAACTTAAATACCTAATCAAACTAAAATAAATAAAATTAATAGTAAAAAACCCAATAATATTTTTGTATCAGACATGTTGTTTCCAAATAAAATTTAAAAACATCACTTTATGAGGCCCAACAATATTCCAAATAACTGTTTATGGATCTAATAATAATAAACTAAAATCAATTTTCACGAGTTTAAACATCAGTATTTATTGTCAAAATTTAACATGTCATATAATAATAGAATAATTTTTAAATAATAAGGTACATCATCGACTTTACAATAACATCTTTAATTGGTAATGTAGTCTAATTCTGCATACAAGACTAACTATATATGATATATCTAAAACAAATAACTCAATAACAGTATAGAGAGAAGTAATGATCTATTTCTTGTAGACTCAGCCATTTAATTGCCATATAATTGTATATTCAGATTTAAAATGATCAAAGAAATAGCCTTTCAAGTTAAAAACATATTTGAAACATAACAACTCAACTTGATAAATTAACTCTGAATCGGCGGATGCATTAAAAGCAAATAGAAATAATTTATCGTTTAATAATAAAACAACAAAATATTCATAAACTGCATACGATGATATAAAACTTAGTCTATTCAAAACTCTTTAAAAACAATTGTCGTAGGTTTAGATAAATGTAATTGGGCAACTAATATTCAATACTAAATAATTTTACAGAATTACTAAAATAAATATCGATCTCTCATTTCATCATAAGATAAAGTATAATAATAATTAGAAAACTCAGAACATCAAAAGGTTATAAATTTAATATAACCTATATTACCACCTATAAAATACAGTAAGTTAAATAATATTGAGAGTGGTTTCAAGTGATAAAATAAAATCACCAATAATATACAAAATGTGTAAAGTAATAATAATAATATAAGTAACAGTTACTAGAAATAAATTACATTATAATATAGACTTTAATATAAAGATGATAATAAAATAAAATCAAGTTCTTTGAAAAGCTATAAAACCGAGAAATGTCACAGGAGATAACTGTGGCATGCTGTGTGTAATTTTAAATGATAACAATAAATTAAATAAATTACTAGCAATACGTAACTGAACGAAGTAATAACAAT
>NW_020270937.1:0-7231 GCF_002803265.2 Melanaphis sacchari
ATATTTTGTACAACGACCATTAATTACACTTATTATTATCATCTTTACCCTGTGTGCAAAAATTGGTGCTATAGATGTCACATAGAGTTCTCATTTAGCAATGCGAAGTTATAAATTAATGCCTATTAACTTCTTTGAGATATACTTGGTACGCCAAACGCCAGGTTGATTGATATTATAAATACGATATTAGGTTAGGTGAGGTATCATATACATCTCTATAACCTCGCATGGTAATTATATTTAAGTAACAAAAGGTCAAATAGAAGTACATTTTACAGTTGAATAAATATCTAATGCAGGATCTATCAGAAGTTACAAAACAACGCATTCATGTCGCATAGAAGTACACATTATCAATAATTATAACGTCTATATGTGATCAATTAAATGCCTATATTTATATTCGCATGGATATCACATTGTTAACAACCTATTGCACATACTTTAAATGTAGAAAAGTACCTATTTATATTCATATATATTATTTATATATAAACCTACTTATCCAACATACCTAAGTTGATTGACTTGAATATATTTGTGTATTGTGTAATGTGTTCATGTAAGAATAAATTATAATAAAGTATTAATTTATTCATAATTTAATAATTAATATTTAGGTATTTAAATCACTTATAATAATATAACAACTAGGTAGGTACCTATAATATATTAATATATATAGGAATATACTCATAAGCGTGCACACGGGGTAGTCAGGGTAGGCACTTGACTACTCTGCGAACAACTCCCCCTCCTCAACTTAATATTATGTTTAACCATTTCAGTATGTCCGTAAACGGTAAAATGTTAGAAATAAGAATACTGGAAAAATTAAAAAAAATATATCGTCGTTAGTAACTGCCATGATAAAATAAATATATCATAATTTTATTTTATCAATTTATTGTATCATGGTTATCGCTGTTCAAACATTGAATTCTATCCATAGAGTAATACCACAGACTATGTTTTCATATACAAGATTTTCAAGGAAGAAAACGATACGTATCGATACGTTCCGGAAACGGGCTCGAGTGTTCAAGAAGTTTACGATACGTTAAAAAGTTACATCTGTATCCACGGTTGTATTATATTATATTGTATTATATATCTATTGTATCGAGATTTGACGTATAGTCTGTGGTAATACTCTATGATCTTATCGCAAACCAGACTGGTTGATTTCAGTTTACAATATTGAGTAATCCATGGCTAAATATATTCATATTTATAATTAGTCATGGAGTAATCTATTTTAGGTTCTATGGCTCCGTGGTAGACCATTGAATAATATCGATATTCGTTTATGATATTAATATTATGATAAAGTATTCGTGTTTTTACCGAATGTGACTACTGACTAACGAATTATTGCTCGAAAAAACGATACCTACATATTATAAAGAATTTAATTTGTAAATTATTTAATAAGGTGTATGTTAATTTAGAATTGTGATTTTAATCTCAAAAAATTTTTTTTTAGGTATACTACATTTAATTATTACTTATAAAATATTTTTTTATTATGGTAAATGCAGTTAAATAAAGTTACCCTATTAAAAATTTTTTGTTCATGTTAAATGTCAATGTGTAATGTATCATGTATGACTACCCTGCCAATAATGTCTGCGCACGCTTATGAATATACTATATAAAACCGCATAGCCAATAAACACAAAAGTAGATTGTAGGTAGTATGACTTACTTTATTGTGTACTTTATTACTTTTAAAACCTCAGTAGCTTGATATTATATATATATTAAAATACAATACTAATACTAGATAGTAGTAGTTAGTAAGATTATAGCAAAAATTATACACTAATTATTCTTATTAGGATAAAATATAGTATAGGAATAATAACAAATAACAGTATTATCCAAGTAAATGCATAATTTTATTTAATAAAGATCATGTAACAATGTAATTGCAACTGCTTTTACATCAGAAATATTAAAAAATAAACACTTATTCTTAATATCACACATATTAATAAGAAAACTATCTGTTTCATTAAATATATCTACATAGAAGTCTCCAACAATATCAGACACTAATGGATTATCAAAAAATGGGACTGCGTTGTATTTTACAACTTCAAAATATACACTTCCATTAGCCTTTTTAATAATTTTTTTAATACAAATAATGACATTGTTTTTCAACAAAAAATACATATTTTTCTTGTTTACAGAACTTAAAATACAATTTTCAGTTATTACATTTTCATAAAGAGTATCTGTGGGATCAGGATGAAATACATGATTATAAACTATTTTATTTTTTAAAATTGGATAACTAGCAATTGGTTCAACTATCTCAATATTTTTTTGTTCTATTATTCTATTGTATACATCTTGAAGAGGAAAACGAGCATTTTTTAATGACATTTTAATCATTTGTAGGCAATTTTCAAATTTGAACGCACTAAATTTGTCCAGTGGTCCATGTATCTTAACAAAATGTGCTATATGAATTAAACCATGTACATTATAGGTAATATACTCTTCACCATATAAAAAAGAATATTCTTCAACAAATTGTCTTAATAAATCATTGGCAACATCATTGTAAGCCATACATGTATCATTAGATAACAGGAGTCTAATGGCACAATGTAATATCATAAAGTGTTTGTAGAGAGATTTTTTTAATCTACCCTTTAGTACAATAGGGCCAGAGTATAACAAAAAAGATCTAAACTCTGTCGCTTTCCAATACTCCAGTTCTTCTAAAGACCGAGGGGAACGACTAAATTCTTTGGGGAAAAATGCTTTAAGACAAATAAGCTCTGAAGAAATTTCATTAGAAATATCATCATTCAAAAATCGAACTGGTTTTTTGCCTTTTTTCCAAAATAACAATAATCTTTTGACAACACCCAAACATATATTGTGCATATATTCTAATACCACGTTGTCTACTATATTTGTATTAAATTTGGTTAGTGGACAAAAACCTTTATGATAGTCTTCATCGTGTTGATTACGAAATGAAATATTTGTTCTTAAAGAAGAATTTAAGTCAGGAAAAGCCATTCGATTATTTAGAAAAACACCTTCTACAATACATGAATTACAGCTATGGTAGGAATTGTGCCCTTTTACATTCAAAATAAAAGCCTTTGCTGGGGCATCACAAATTATCTGGCTAATATTTAAAAAAAAAATGTTGTTATTGATAGACAAGCCACTGACTAATAATAATTCCATTTCAGAAATGAATGGATTTAAAAAATCAGATATTGAATTTGGTTTTTTATATTTATCATGGTAAATTCCAACAGGTACAACTATTTTAGATAATTCATGAATATCAATAAATGAAATTAATATAGGCCAAAAGTTGGATTTTGAACTTTTTGTTGTCGGAAGACCATCAATATTCAAACTTAATTTAACTATAGAAGTATCTTTAATTTTATCAAAGTATTTAGTTAAAATTGGTGTAATCATGAACTCAATACCTATATGAATATACGATCCTGGTTCTATACTAATAATTTCATGTTTTTTAGGAGTTTTTAATAAGGTTCTCGAATCTTTGGGTAATTTGAGACCTTCTGATCTTAAAATTACTAAAAGCTCATTTACAAAGTTATGTGATACATGGTATTTAGAAATTAACTTTTGTAATTTATTTTCCAATGAAATATTATTATCACAATCATTAACATAACAGTCACTTGCAAAATTATCCGTAACACATTCAGCAGTAGTATGTATTACTGTAGTACTAGTTGAGTTAGATTTTGAAAAGCTAATATCTGAACATACGGTCATTTCTGTAGTATCTTCAGACAATGGTGTTACTGGAGTGAAGTTATTTGAGAGTTCCTCCTCTGGTTGTGTTGTTACTTCCATGCTAATACAACCTGATTCCTTTTCGAGTGGATTAGCTGGTTTAATATTTTTAGATAGAATAGTACGTTGAAATTGTCTTCTTGACATTGCATGAATTTCTTTTTTTTTTTTCAACTATAATTAAAACAATAAATTGTATTATTAATGATCAAGAGTGATGCATTTTAATTATGGTGTACAAAGTGAAGCAAGTCTCCAACTAAATATTTGTAGTTATATTTAAATATAATTGTGTACTAATTAATGTGTTCGATGTTAATCTGCTAATAAATAATATAAAAATATAATTATAAATCATTTTAGTAACATTTTAGTTAATACATATATTTGTAATGCTCAAGTTTATCTATATTATATTAAAAAATCTGGAAAAATAATCCCTTTAAGGTGCATAACAAATTTAATAAATAAGGTTCGTTTGATTCATCTTTTTTATCAACAATTGAATTATTATAGTTATACTATGTCATAAGTGTTCCCATTGAATAGAGCGTACAGTTTATAAAGTTTATTAGATTACAATTATACACACCATAATTACTATAAATGATAAAGAGTATTGAATATTATTTAGATATATTTATTGTTTTCTCTCTTGTGAATCTCTGATTACCATGGCGAAACCATTCTTTCACATGTTCTTCGAAAACCACATCAGTATAACTAAAATTAATTCTACCTATTTCTATGGAAAAAATAAAAAATAAACAAGATTTTTAAAATAAGATACAATCATTTTTGTTTTTAAACAATAACTTTAATTTACCTTTCATTATATTAATTATTTTAAGATTTTCAAGGCGGAAATTATTTCGAAATCCGGTCCATGAGCATTTTGATGAAAGCTCGTTTGTAAACAAGCGTTGTAAAATGCGCTTAACAAAATTTTTAATATTCTTACCGCCAATAGTAGAAATGAAATTTATCTATGAATCAAACATTATATTTATGTATGAGAATAATTATGAAAAAGAAACTACTAGGATACCATTTTCTTTTCAAACTGCTCATCATTTTTTATTTTTTCATCAATATTTATAATATTTTGAAAGTCATTAATAGGAAATATAGAAAAACTATCATCCAATGGTTGTTTATTAGCTGGCATAGTTGATGAATCTAATAAATATTTTTCGATTCTATCCATTCTTCCATCAAGTCGTTTAATATAACTGTAAATATTTCTGAGAAGAATTACTTCAGCAGTTTCCACTACAAATGTTCACAAAAATATAATATTAATACCTACACAATTTAAATTTCTGAAAAGGTATTTTTTTAAAAATATTTATTGAAATTGATTAAAAAATAGAAATATTTTATTTATATAGTAGGTATTCATTACCAGGTTCATCAGAAACTATGTTATGATTTACAATATTTGATAAATCCTGCACTGAATGTGTGTTTAAACAAGACATGTTGAAATTGTCTTGTTGAGACGTTTCATTCAAGTTTATTTGTTCATTATCACTTTGATCTATAGAAATAATATTATTAAAAAATTAGTTAAAAGATTTTATGATTATTATTTGGTACTAAATAATATGAACCAATTGCATAATGTGTTTAAAGATTGTTAATATAATATATTGGACAAATTTAGCAATATTAAGATAAATTGATGAACACTAAAAAAAAAAAAAACAGTATGGAAAACAGTATGAATTAATGATATTCATTACAGTAGATAATTGACAAATATACTTTCCAGGGTTATCAAATACAGAAATCATTTCACTAATTGTACTCTGTGGCATAGATGAAAATACATGTGAATTACTATTGCTTTCATATACATTTGGATTGTTCATGTGTCCTGATTCGGACATCTGAGAATTGCCTTCAATATTTTGAAGTGTATTTATCACATCTGTAATTAATTCATTACTTAATTTAAAATGAAATCATTTTATATTTTTTATTTTATGCATTAAGATAGAAAGTACATACATGGTATGCTGCAATTATTAATATTGCTATTAGATACAGCTGCAGGCTCACCAGAGATACAATTTGAGTTAAAATCATTGCTGTATTGATTATAAAGAATACTTTTACTTGGACTTTTACTGGACTTTTTAGAAGGATTAATACTATGGCCAATTTTTATAGGAGAATCGCATATGTCTAAAAATTAAATTTCATGGGTTAACTTATTTTATTGAATTTATATAAAATATTAAGCATTCATCTACCACTGTCAGTATCTTCATTGTTATTTTTTAATCCTTTTCTTTTCCTTTTTCCTCGCCCAAGACTTCTTTCAGATTCTGATAAAAATATTTCTCTTTCTTTTTGTACTGCTTTATCATATGAATCTATATATATTTAAAAATTATGCAAAACAATAAGGTAAACGAAAATCACAATAAAACATACCATAACTTTCACCAATAATATTTACTGGGAAAGATGACCAGTCTACGTTTGGTTCATCTGCTTTTATTATCATTAAAGAAGTAACTCTTTGTTTACTTGGCCATCGACAGAAATCACCTGTACGGGTACTAAAGGTCCAATTACTTGGAATAACAGAATATTTATTTTCATCTTCAAAAAATCCTATTTTCCACTGAAAATATTAAAATAAAATAAATAATTATGTGCATAGTTTGCCTGTATATCTAAAAAGAATTAATTTAACTGTCAAAGACTGAAGACAACTATTTATTTGAGTATTCTTTGTTATCCTAATAATCCTACATTATGTGTTTACTAGATAAGTACTTAACTTAAAAATAAATGGTTTTCACAAAATTATTTTTCACCATAACTTTTCAAATGTTGAATTAGGTAGGTACCTACATAGGTACTTAGGTTAGGTTAGTTAGGTATTGTTAAAAAAAATAAAATAAATTTAATATTTACTTATAGGTATAATAGTTATTCGCTCTATAGTTTTTATTTGAATCGTACCTAGGTATTTTAAAAGTTTTATATATGCAGGGTTGTAAAATATTAAATAGGTATCTACTTGGTATACCTATACTCAGATTCATAGGTGTCAATATGTCATACAGAGAGGACTGATTCAGTAAAAGAATCTGTAGAAGACCTAGGTGTATATTGATTACTGTCATTACTGATTAGGTATTAAGCATTAAATAATATGTAAAAACACTAAAAACATATTTTGTAAAACATCTTTCTTTGGACATTTTATTTTATATAACTATATCTATATTACTTAACATAATTTTTCAATACTTCCATCACTCTCCTTCGAGGTGTAAAGGCCTCTTCAGAAATGAGGAAATTTACCTATACCTGTGTTAACGTCACCATACACTGCAGCGGTGACGGTAAAATTCGATATTAGGAAAAAAAGTCCGGGGAAAAAAAGTCCGAGGAAAAAAAG